>NW_013952780.1:90422-97794 GCF_001266775.1 Austrofundulus limnaeus
GAATCTGACGTGACATGTTCGTATGAACCCTTCGTACGAACAAAAGTAAGAGAAATTTAGGAAAAGAATATGAACATGTTCTTGCATGAGGCCCATTGTGCCTAATGTGATGAAGGACTGTGTCTGCAGCTTCATAGGAACTGCTTCTGGCAGTATCACAAACACAGAGATTGGGGGGGAAGGAGAGAAAACGCCATGTATATGGTTTTCATTTTTGGACTGTTTTTTCATTTATTTACAAAAAAAATCAAAAGGTTTCTCTGCATGTAGTTTATATACTGTCTAAATTTCATATATTTGATGTCAAATCATTTCATTAGGTACATTTGTTGTGATTTTTTTCCCTTAGTAAACCTAAAAAAACTAATTTCGTTTTTGGTTTTTATTCATTTAAAACTGATAATACACTATTTTAATATGCAATAAATTTTAAATAACTGCCAGATAATGAACATTTTAGTTGTTATCGAAAAAGGTGAAAAATTATTTACTCGCAGTTTAATTATTGTCCTTTTTTACAGGTAAAATAAGCCAAAAATAACAGGCGGAAAATTTGAGCCTTTTTGACCCTTAGGTGGTCATGTATCAATTGTTCCAAATTTTACATGCAGGTTGATGAAACTGACACAAGTTATTTTTACGTCACCATTCTTTGACACAGAGTTATTTTATATTATGAAGAAAGCTGCATGATGTCATGTCAGTTTATGAGTGGACCTGTCATCAAAACAGAAAAAAGTCAAACACCAAAATTCACTGCTTGTTGTTTATCATAATTACACCTGTTCATTGGGTAAAGTTCTTAATGTTTTTAGGTTGAAACATGCAGTTGTGTGTCAGCATTGTTTGGCACAATATGTTGTGTTATAAATAAAATTAAATGAATAATAAACAAAATTAATGTCAAAAACCTCCTCTTAGCTTATTTGGGATAAATTATCACATTAATTTAATTATCTGAGCCATAAGTGAGTTTAAAAACAGGACGATGTAACTAGTTTAATGAAAAATTTGTCTCAAGTTGTCTCTAACTAAGTCTTTATTTGTGTAAGTAAAAGTATCTTTAACAGCCTGTTAAAAGACATTAGAAATCAGGMAATGGCCTCTATTCAAAAATTTCTGGGGGAGGACCCCCAGACCCCCCCTCCAGTGTGTCCTTTACACATTACAAGTTTTCTGATGCTCCTGTTAGAGAGGATAAACACACCTGTGTGTCTCTGTATGAAACTATGGCTGATTGTCAAACTATTCTTGTGAGTTTAAAGGGATGTACACTACATGGTTTAATGAAGGTGAACATAATCTCAGTTTATATGGTTTGAGTATTATTGCATCACAAAAGAAACATTTGGTGTTCAGTTTATGATGTGTGCAGACAGTTAAACTGAGCACACGTCATGTACCAGATGTTTTTCTAAAGTTCAAGATTAAATGTTTTTAAATAAAAATTTGCTATAGTGTCATGGATCACAACATTAGTACACAAACCAGATGTTGCATAATGTTTTAGATATTTGAACACAGGTAGGTCAAATGCATCAATTCAGCTGGTGAATGAAAGAACCACTCGTCAATATAATCTGATCTGATTGTAGATTAAAACCGTAGTTATGCTTTTTGGTTTAAAAGAATATCCCCTTTTTTTCTTTTTGTGCTTATGCAGTTCGTGCACTGGCATGGATAGAGGCCCACTGACATCAAGAGTGTACAGGGACCGGAAATTGGTGCCCCACGATCACAGGTACTTTAAAGAGGAAAGTCCAAACTATCCAAGGGTTCCCACCTGGTCTTGATCTCCTGGGCAGCACGGAGCACGGACTGCACCGAGCCCACGTCCAGGTGCAACAAGTCCACAGAGGAGCTGCTGTGAGAGGTCAGCAGGGCGGCCCGGGCGGCCTCGGCCCGCTGCATGTTCCTGCAGGCCAGACACAGCCGAAGCTGGGTGTCCTCGGTGAGGAGCCTCTCACACAGAGCCAGGCCGATACCGCTGCAGACAGACAACAGGAAACACAGTTACAACCATACGCATCCAACTCTGACAGGAAACATTACAGTCTGATTACTGCAGGACAAATTAAAACATAAAAAAACATTCTTGTTTTTTGTAGTGAATCAGGAAATTCAGCTAAATGCCACAATTAATTTTGACAATTTTTTAAATCAATTTTGCCCAACTCTAGTTGTTTTGTGTGTGCAGTCATGGGCTGATATGTGCAGCTTTTCTCAAACACGTCAAAGACTATTAAGAATAAAAGAAAAAACACYGATAAGAAGTTTCTCCATTGTTATGGATTAATTATGTATATCTGTTCTACCTTGARACTGTCCYGTAATCATATCTTATTATAACCAGTTTCGGCTGTTTTAGTCTATCAGCCCAGACTTCAAGACTCCAGCAATGCATGACCTCTTTTATTTTGATAAGGTGTTTCCGGGCTGACAGCCCTGTCATTGGTTAGATGGTTCACAGTTGGTGAACTGTGATTGGTTGTAAGCATGTCACAGGATGTTATATTATCGGCTGCACTGCGCTGATGAGCCAGCCACAACTTGACAGACTTCTCTGATTGACTTCTGCTCTGTTGTTGCTCAAATTAAATCATTTGTCGAATTAAATGACTTTCTGTGCATTTATTTCAACGTGTTTCTGCGTTCTTGGTAAATCGTGCCACCACATCCATCATTTTATTTAATTTTTTTTCTTTGAAGCAAAATGAGAAACTGAGTGTTTATTCAAATTTTTATTATTTCATTTCCCTTCTGGGTTAATAAAGTGTGTTTCAATTTAAAAAAACAAAATACATATTTTTCAACATCAGTTGGTTTTCAGCTCAAAGGGTTTTTCTGCCATCTTTTGTCTGGATAACATCTAACATATAATTACTGCTCCACTTCCTGGTTCATCCCGAAGCCTCAGAGAGGAGCAGGAGGATTTACGGCCAGGTCTACGTGGAGGTCTTGATGCTGACTAGGGCTGCAACGATTAATCGACGACTAATCGATTATTAAAATAATCGATGACTAATTTAATAATCAATTAATCATTTTCTTTTATTTTTTTTAGTTCTTTACTTTGTTTTTCTCTCCAAACTGCTTTGACACCTTCCACTGCCACATCTGCCTTTCTGTCCTTGACACACATGCACAGTAGTGGTAACTGGGGTAGGCCGTGGACGTCACAAGACATTATACAGACAGGCTCTGGTATCATGGCTACCTGACAACGGAGCTCAAAGTGTGGGATCATTTTAAGAAAATAAAAGAGAAACCTGTGTAATATCTGCAGAGCAGAACTTACCTTCCACAGCAATTATTTTTAGTTAGCATATAGCTAAAATCTAACCATGGTTATATAATAGCAGCTGCATTCTGGCACGATAAGCTGTATGTTTTATATTCAATTAACGTATGATCTGATTAGTTGACTAATTGAAAAATAATTGGTGATTAATCGATTATAAAAAGAATTGTTTGTGGCAGCCCTAATGCTGACCAGAGGTCAGTGACCCCTGTGGGTCCACTGCTTGTTCTTCAGCTAAATGAACGGTGCAGTTTGAGGGTAATCCTGCTTGTTTGACAAGCTTGCTTGTTTCTTCATGGTGGGCAGAGTTAGTCGATAACAGAAGCTGGTATGGATCTCCCTGAAACATCTGGATCAAGGTTTTTGTTTCTTTGGTGTTTTTTTGTTTTAAGACTGGCCCCAGCTGTGTTTATATGAACTATACTCAAACCCTCACAGCTCAGTGAGTAAATGCTGTTATTTATAATGTCATTAATTTCTCATTATACGGTTATTTCAGCAAAAATCATATGAAACTCCTGAGGGAAGCACTCCAGTCCAGACTCCACAGAAAGTGCTACAGCTAGCTGCTGCTGCTTCGTGCCCTCTAACATAACCTGAGAAATTGACAACAAAGATCTGTGTCATCGCTTTTGTATTAACTACTATAAAATTATTGTGTGCTATGGGATGTCATTTTAAAAATTCATTTCAGATTAATTTATCTTTACTGGTTTAAATTATTGCTGTGAAGCACTTTGCAGTTCTAGTTGTTTATAGAGTTATATGAATGAAACATAAAGTCTAGTTACTTAAAATAAAGTCACTTGCAGCTTTCCCCCAATTGTATACACTTTCAACTATTTGTTTACATTTTTTAACTTCCGGCTTTTCTCCTCGGTTGAAATCTGAAAAATAGTTTCTGTAAAAAACGCTTTTTATAAACTCACCTGTTCGCTCCAGTTACTATGATCACTTTCTCCATGTCTGAGACGAGTTGTACAAACAGGAATAAACTCCGAGCGGTTCTGTTTCTGACCAGAGCAGCCTTCAGTCCTGTCTGTCTGTCATGACCGGCCACAGGACCGGTGGCGTCGTCACGTGGTGTGACTGGGCGTCAACAAGAAATCAGCCAATCAGCTTTCGCAGGGGCGTGGAAGTTTGTAGCTCACGGGCGGAGATGTGGTGTGATTGGATATCAGCAGCCAGTCAGCCAATCAGGTTCCGCTAAGGCCAGGCAGCCCACAAGATTCAGATAAGTAGATAAGCAGAGGCGGAGTCTCCGGCGTCGTCACACGGCGGCCATCTTGGTACAGCTAGCGACGCGAGCTTTAGCTGTACCAAGATGGCCGCCGTGTGGAAACTATTGAGTGATTTACACAAACAAATATAGGCTTTACTCGCTGAAATCTTGATGGATTTACAAACAGTTTGGTTTGTCACAAAGGTTATTAACATGACTATGATTTGGGCTACTTAGACATGTTGAGAATGCAGTTTTTATTTAAAAAACGATTAATTGTGTTGCATATAGTTCACAGCTAGTTGTTATCAAGGCTGGTCAATATTTTAAACTCTTAACAAGCTAAGGTTTCCTGAGACCACTAATGATTTAACGACAAAGTAATATTTTTGTTTAAATGACACATTTAATCATGATTGTATTTATAGCAGGCTAATTGTAAAAGCCTGTGATTAAGACCTAGCTAGTAATTCAAAGTTTACCAGCAATTTTAAATGACCAGGAGCTCTTTGTTTTTAACTTAACCAAAGCTGCACCTGGTTCACAAGCAGGGTGGTTTATTAAAAACTAATTACTGCTTTGTGTTTACAGAAGTAACCTCCACAACATGCCTGACGTCTGTGCAGCCTACAGATGTTCTAACAGCTGTAGCACCAAAACAAGAACCTGTTGATCACCTTTCACCTGTAAGCTCTGTGACAATATTATTACTAGTTATACTGTGGATCTGTGCACAATACAGGTTATGCTAATGAAGAACAGTGGGACTATGTGAGATATGGACCCAAGGCTTTTTGAATATCATCCTATAATTTGTCATTCAGTCTTTCTTTTAAACACCATTTTTATAGATCATAGATGACATAAATATATTCAAATGTCACACTTTAGTAGTTATTTCTGCAAGTTTAGAATTAATGTTTTGTTGATCACAGCACATTTAGACAGTTTTTTTTCACTCATGTTTATTTTAGCTGGTAGAAACAAGAAGCAGAACCACATTGAAGACGACCTGCAGATGAACCTCGGTCTGATGCTGTGTAGATTGATTCATGTTCACAACTGATAAGTGAATATTGAATTGTTAACTATTTAATTTCCACATTACTATTGTTTGTATATTTTGCCAAAGCAGCATGGAGCCACTGGAGAGAGGTGAAAGCAGTCCACTGACCACCCATACCCACTGCCTGCTGTCTCAAGGCTTTACGCACTAAACTGAAGCAGCCTGAGAGAGGAAACTGCAGATGGAGAAGTCTAATGCCTTGGCAAGAGAAAGGAGGGCCAAGAAAAACTATAATATATGTAGTTAAGAGGACTAGACTCAAGAAAATATTTGATATACTCGTATTTTTCGGACTATAGCCGCCACTTTTTTCCTGAACTTTGAACCATGCGGTTTATAGTCCGGTGCGGCTTATACGTGGATTTTTTTCCTTCAGCCACCAGGGGGCTCTAAAGGGCTCGAAACACGGGCAGCGACAAACTACAGCGATTAACGGCTGTCATCGCAGCCAGGGTGAAACCCGACACACGGGACGCGATAGCGATCGCAGCGTTGCGAATCGCGCTCTCAGGTCGCTTGTCTTCACTAAAATTTGATTGGTTCTTGACTCTGAAGGCGGGTGTGCATTACGGACGTGTAAACTAAACAAATCTTGCGATGCTAATGATATTGAAAAACAAACACACTTCAAGATACAGTTTTATGAGGAAAAACTTACCATAAACTTCACCCTGGTGCCAATAAATTCCCACAAAGCTTTTTAGTAATCACTTGGTGAAAGTGTTAGCTAACAGCAGTGTGTAGCATACTCTCCTCTCATTGGTCAGTCAATGAAACCCTTGCTGATTGGTTGTACGCTAAGCGACAGTGACAAAAGTTGAACATTTTTCAACTTTCATATGTCGCGTTGCAAGCTCGCGTGTGCACGTCTACGTGTACGAGCGTGAAATTTCACATGCACTATTTACGCCGGTCGCTTAGCTGGAGGAGGGCAAGCGATTGTCGCCTCACCGCACAGGCTCCATAGGAAATGAATGGAGAGCGAGCGACATCGCCTCCCGTGTGTCGAGCCTTTATGCTGCATTTGCTTCAACCACTCGCTTCAAAAAAAGACGAAAAAAAAGAAAAAAGCGATCTTCCAGAGCCGACTGTTGTACCAGGAAGCAGCGATTTAAAGATAGTCAATGGCCAAAAACTCGTAAAAGGGGATAAAACAGACATTTTTCATGGAGGAATCTGACTGATAAAAACTTTGGAGCTTAATCCAGGACCAGTTTGTGGATAAACGTTGAGTGAAGAGCCACGGACTTTCTTTTCCCTCATTGCACTCCCCGGGGAAGGAATCCCATGCAGTGACGTATGCTGGAGCGGGAGGGCTTTCCCAGCAGCTGACTGACGGGGATAAATCATTCACAAAAACTGGCTGAATGTGAAGAGCGACATTTCCTGATGTCTGCCAGTGGATCCTAACAGCGTGGAGCAGAGTGAATGAGTCCACCWTCACCAATGGGTTCTGAAAGGCTGGACTGCTACGTGAAGCAGGCACCACAGCTTCAGAGCCAGCCCGGGAGGACAGCGACACAGAAACTGAACAGGTACCACTGTGTGACGCAGCTTGTTTAACTCAGACAATGAAGAGGACAGACGGTTTCAGTGCACCAGAGGAAGATGAATGAGACGTTTTGTTGGACCAGAAACGGTTAAAGAAAACTACCAAAATAAGGTCAGTTAAATGAACCGTATTCCTCCGAACTTTACCGGTAATTTCCAAAGGTTTGCTTTTTATGTTTTAATTCCAGACCTCTCGCCTTTTTTTCCCCAAGAGTTATTATTATTATTATTA
>NW_013952780.1:98095-105952 GCF_001266775.1 Austrofundulus limnaeus
GCTTATATGTTGATGTTCACGCATTTTTTAATTTTTATTTTTATTAATTTTTTTTTAATGGCGGGTGCGGCTTATAGTCCGAAAAATACGGGTACTCAGATTTTTGGTGGTGGTTGGTTTATTGAAGGCAGGCAGACGTCTCTGAAATGAATTGATTCATACCTGGTTCAGACCAGTTTAGATCTAGTTCGGACCTGGTTTAATCCTGGTTTTCAATCTGGTAAAATGACATCCATTAAAAAATTTAGTTCTGATTTAGGCTCATTTTTAGTGAAAGAAAATTTCCCATAAGGCCAAATTGAGTCGGGTCAAACTTCCAGTTGTCACCTTTGTGTTCTGTGTGGATGTATTTTTTATTTTTAAGTAAGTCTCTTGAATGCCTTGTTATTTTTAATAAATATTTTATGTTCATTGTGAATTAATTACATGAGTGTTGTAGGAGCCAAATATCTTGTTTTTTATTGTTTATCACCACTGGGGGGGCTGTATTTCTGTTTTTGTACTAATTGACAGGTGAGGGATGGCGCTATTTAAGGTTAAGTGTGATTCTGTTCAGGTGTTGTGAGAAGGAGGGGCAAACAGTTTTCTACTGTGCTTAGTCTGGAGCTCAAAGAAATCATGTGGATGCTTTCAAACTGGATGTAAAGAAGAATAAACAACTTGTAACATAAGTGGAAACAAAGATCGGCATAGTGAGTTTTATTGAGCGTACGTAAAAACTACGTCTACCAGAACAGTCTGCAACCAGTAGCGCTACATAAAGGATTTAGCTGCTACAAGTGTAATATGATTTCTGTTGAATGGAGTACTAAAACATTATTATAGTGTTACAATTGGAGGTCTACAATGTGCTTGAAATAAATAAGCAAAAGTAAAATTACCTTAACAGAAAATGACTGGTAAAAATAAATTTTACAGAGAAAAGTACTTAAGTAAAAATTTTAAAACTGTTCACAAAAATCAAAAAAATAAAAGTATTTATCCATGCTCTCTAACAAATAAACTGTTAAATTTATTTAACCAAACTGGTTCCACTAAACCAAGTTAAGTAATTTGATCAATTTATTTAAAAGAAAATATGTATATTGCCACAAATTTACTTTATTATGTTTAGTTACTATAAACCTCTGTGTGTATTTGTGGGGTTTTCTGTGTAAGGCACTATTTTTATGATGTAAAAGGATTTTACAGGCTATTATTTGCATGTTTAGGAGAAAAATAGATATAAATGGGTTCTTCCATATTCATTACCAATGCTAGTACTATTTTTTAAAATAAATTTGTGTATAATTTTGCTTTATATTTTTATTTGTAAAAACTTGTAAACGTAATCTAAATGTCTTCTCTGTACATATTACTTTACTTATCTGAATAACGTTATTTTTATAAGAATGCCCGTTATAAATATGTCATTTTATAACACCATGTCTCACATTTACAACAAAACAACCCATTTGAAAATCTGATGAAAATTGATGAAGTTATGGTTATTTTAATAGTAAATACACAATTCACGTTCATGTTGAGTGGGAGTGCTGTCTGTACCAAAATGGCCGCCGTGTGACGACGTCTGTCTCCATAGGCCAACAGCAGGGACGACCTACTGTATCCAGCCTTTAAATAAATCTGTGAACACAAGCTGTAGACGTCATCAAGCAGCCAAGCCAATCAGCTTCCACTACGGCAGGCGAAGAGGCTCAAAACTGTGTATGCGCTAATCGATTTAAAAAGCGACTCATGCWCAAAGAAAGTATTTTCTCTCTTTATTCACAACTACCCAACTATACACAATGAACTCATTTCCGAAAAGGTAGAAAAACCTGTTTATAAAACAAGATATTCTGTAAAAAAAAAAGAAAAATAATAATTATTGTCCCAACTGTAATAAAAAGCTAGCATAAATACACATTTGATAAAAGATCCCTCATCTGTTATTGTGGCATCATTGCTTTTTAATCTATTTAATGCAGGAAATCCATCTGATTTTCTATACATTTGAAGTTTGAGGCATGAAAAAACACTGATCCAACCTATTTAATCGATTACCTACTGTACCTACATCTGCTGGCCTTCTAACTGAATCTGAGTGATGATGAAAAGATTTCAGAGCATTTTCAGATTAAAATGTTCAAAACGTTTCACAAAAAAATCTGATTTTAATGAGAATCAAGTCTTTTGTCCAAATCTCCAAGTTGTTTTGAGACTGGCAGCTCACCGACTACATTTGTTGAACATAATTTATTCTGTTCATGTCGTGACACATTTTATTTGACTCTGTTATGCTTATTTTGCACGATGATAAGAAAAAATTATATGTTCAAGATGAAGCTGACAGCTGCATGGAAAGTGTTACTTTGGGTTTTGAGAAGTCCGGATTTTAGCACTTGTTAAATTCAAAGTAAATAATAGTATTTTTACAGCACATTCTGACACATTATGCAGTTAGATTGACACTCTCTGTAGATGCTTCTATTTGGTATCTGTGAGAGTGATAAATGTGACTCTGAAAGTGTCAAATTTGCATTTTATAATTTGCTATGCATCATCCATCTGCGCTGCCACGCTCTCCATCAGCTGAGTGTGAATCTCCTGGAAGCTCGGCCTTTCCTTGGCGTTTCTCCTCCAGCAGCTCAGCATCAGGTGACTGTAGACTCCTTCAGGACAACAGGGAGGCTTCAGCAGGTACACCTGGGAGCATAAAACCATCAGGAGACAGCGGGTTAGAAAGGTATTCTCCAAAAGGGAAYTTAAAGMRTCCCTCATCATGCAGAGYGGCGTCAAACTCATTTTCACCAAGGGCCGCATGAGAATCATGCTCTAAATATCTTTGAGTCATAATTTAATTTTCTGCATAATAACGAGATTAATCAAGAATTCAAGGAGTCATTCCAAATGAGTACACGAGGAACAGGAGGTAGAGGCTGAGGTCCCTGTTGTCTGCAATTAAAAAACAACAATAAACTATAAGAAAATAATCAAAAAGAAAAAAATAAGTGGGTCCTTGTAAAGGTTTTTATTATTATTCAAGATTTTAATATACTATTACTTTCAGAAAGTTTCATTAAGATTATCCAATTGGTTAAAAAGTTATACTGTTAACAAGTAAAGCAAAACTTTTGTTTCTCTCTCTCTGGCTGGAACTGCAGGCTGCATTCTATCAAAGAAGCAGCAGCAGCAGCTTTTTTTTCTACTGAAAGAACTTACATATTATTATTAATGATTTTTCTTTATTCATTTATTCTCATTTTATGAACAATTTATTCAAGTTTTGTTGTGTACAGTGTTWATCAACTTTGCTCTTATTTTTGCATGTTCGTGCGTTATCCGGCTTAAGAGCGATGCTGGGAATGTTTCCTTTTTCTCAGCCTGACCCGTGAGAATACCGCTGGCAGGTGCAAGTTCTGCAGATTATTCCCAGACTGCCTGTTTTGTATTGTCTAAAAGAACCAGTTGTATTTTGTATAACTGTAGCTGTTTTCCCACCGTCCCGTCACCCAGCAACAGTAAAAGTAACTGGTATGCTGGTGGGCTGATTTTTTTCCACTCCTCTTTTCCTGAAACTTAATAAATATGATCACTCRGGCTCAAACGGGCAGAACTTCTCTGTTTCCAACTGCTGTTAAGTTGGGCACATTTGAACTTCTCCCTTTGCGCAAAGTGTATCTCAAATTTTCACTATTTGTCTGATTTGTCTGATTTTTGTTGGTCCACTTGGGCTGTTTGACCATTCATTTGACTATTTACAGAGGAAAAAATCCAACAGTCCTCTGGATGGGTTCTTCTTTAGTGAAACGTTTCATCTCTCCTCCAAGAGACTTCTTCAGTCTGATGAGTTTCAGGTGAACTCAGCCTTATAAGCAATGCCTCCACATGTACAAACAGGTTAGTCACATGCAAAAGAGGGCCATCGCCTAACAATAGGCTTGATTAGCTCTARTGTTCATAGAGGGTCATGTGCCCCATCACCTGACTTARTGGTTTYGATGRTTCYGCTGGGGTTATTTGGTGTTTTGTTATGTGTAGTGAGTGCAAGCGGGGTTCAACGTCCCCTTGTGTTTTTGTCTTTTTTCCCTCTTTGTGTTGGTATCATTGGGGCCCTGAGTCACACCTTTTGCTCACAGGGGGCTGAGTCATACTTGCAATGACAGCGTTGTAGGAGGAGGACAACAGGACACGAAGGCCTCCACCTCTGTTTAATGGATGGTTTTTCTTCACAAAGATGGCTGAAAAATGGCTGAAGTGGGTGATTCCCATCATCCACTGGAACACAAGTTAGAACTCATCAGAACTCTCCCACAGAGCAGACAGTGTTCCCACAAACACAGGAGCCAGAGAGAAAGAGAAGTCACACACAAGACAGGCCCTGGAGCAGTGTGGTTATCCTAACTGGGCTTTTCTGAAAGCAGACAGGAAACCCAGACAGGATCCCAGCCAACAACCAGGTGAAAATGAAGACCCTAAACCCAGACCCAAACCAGTCGTCATTCCATATGTGGCGGGAGTTTCAGAGAAACTGAGATGTTTATTCTCTAAACATGACATCCCAGTGGCTTTCAAACCCCAAAACACGTTATGACAAAGATTAGTTCACCCCAAAGATCCAGTTCCCCAGCAAAAAAAGGGGAATATAGTGTATGCTGTTAAGTGTCAGGAGGACTGTGATCAGTTATACCTCAGGGAAACTAAACAGCCACTGTTAAAAAGAATGAGCCAGCACAGACGAACTACATCATCAGGCCAGGACTCTGTAGTTTACACTCATCTTCAGGCCAGGACTCTGCAGTTTACACTCATCTACAGGCCAGTGGTCACTCTTTCAGGGATGAAGATGTTCTCATCCTTGATAGAGAGGAGCGTTGGTTTGAGAGAGGAGTAAAGGAAGCCATCTTTGTGAAGAAAAACCATCCACCATTAAACAGAGGTGGAGGCCTTCATGTCCAGTTGTCCTCCTCCTACAATGTTGTTATTGTAAGCATGACTCTGCCCCCTGTGAGCAAAAGGTGTGAATCAGGGTCCCAACGATACCAAACACAGAGGGAGACAAAAACACAAGGGGACGTTGAATCCCGCTTGCACTCACTKCATACACATAACAAAACACACAGCTGAAGCATCCAAACCAATAAGTCAGGTGATGGTGCACATGACCCTCTATGAACAATAGCGCTAATCAAGCCTATTGTTAGGCGATGGCCCTCTTTTGCATCTGACTAACCTATTTGTCCACCATGTGGAGGCAGTGCTTATAAGGCTGAGTTCACCTGAAACTCATCAGACTGAAGAAGTCTCTTGGAGGAGAGACGAAACGTTTCACTAAAGAAGAACCCATCCAGAGGACCCAATTATTTTTTCTTTTTGATTTTTTTTCTACCTAGATTACTGAGATTCATCAGGACACTATAAGAAAAGAAAAACAAAAACACTATAAAAGTAGAAAAATGTACATGGACTGTATTGCAACACACACATTCAGCCACATTAATATAAAAAAAGCAATTAATCATGATCATTCTCAAAAACGGTGAGTAAAAGTTTTAATCAATGCCCAACACTAATTAAAAGTAAACAAGTTTTACTCACTGTTGGGTTGTGGTGAGTAGCTGCAGTTTAAAATTCTGAATCCTCCCACTGGAGGAAGCATTCCAGTTTAAATTAATGGTTTTTAAGTGGGAAATTCCTACTTCCCAGTACAACTGGGTCACAGCAAAAGTAGCTGAAATGGAGGTTTTGGAAGGCAAATTTCACTGGCTACTTTTGAACTCTGTGCACCTTCACCTAGTGGTAGCATGCTGTCATTTTGTGGGTAAAATAATCAACATGAATCATGGGAGATGTAATTAATGCTGGCTTTGAAGCAGCATTTTAAGACATACATCTCTGATGCACTCACGGCCACATTAAATGCTGTGCAAAATATAAAGAAAAATACCAAAACATTAAAATCAATTGCCAGGTTTTAAACAAAATGTTAAAAATTTCAGAAGCAACCCAGCGGATATGACATTAAAATCCCTAATGAGACGTTTGAGAACATGAGAGTAATTCTGCAGCAGAACAAAGAGTGTGCATGATGAAAACAGCAGGACACAGTCTTCACTGCAGGAGCTAACACCTGCTCCAAACTCACCTGCTTGCCCTGGTCCCGGAAGAACTCGCCGGTGTTTTCAATGACCTGCTCGTCAGAGAGCTGTGAGTACGGCTGCTCCTTACACAGAGTCAGGATTTCCCACAGAGTCACTGCGAACGCCCACACATCACTGGCCATGGTGAACTTACCCTGAGAGAGCAAACAAAAACAGATGACGTGCTCCTGTAAAGTGCTGCCGGTGGGAAATGTTCCAGGAACACTTAAAGCCTCTCACCAGGAGGATGCTCTCCCATGACATCCAGCGAATGGGCAGCACTGCTCGGCCCTGGATTCGGTAATAATCCCCTCTGTAAAGGTTCCGGCTCATGCCGAAATCAGCGATCTTGATGGTGTGGTTCCTTCCCACCAGGCAGTTACGAGTTGCCAAATCACGGTGGACAAAGTTGAGAGAGGACAGGTACTTCATCCCAGATGCAATCTGCACCGCCATACCGACCAGCTGTGTGTAACTACAAAACAGGAAGTCACAAGACAGACAATAAAAACTGTCAGKGAGATGGGGAGGGTTGTTTACTGCTTCTGTAGCCTTTCTCACCATCAGTCACTATAGTTTTTAATTTTAAGTATGAATATACTTTATTGTTTTCCTGTTCGTCATTTCTTCTATATTTTTAGACTCAAAACTTCTTCAGCATACTTTCAGCTACTTAAACTATTTAGGTATCAATCTTTAACTTTCAGGTTCTCTTGTGCTCATTTGATCTTTTAGCTACTGTTTTGCTAGCTTTAGCTTTAAGCTATGGCTTATATAATTTTAGATTTTAGGTAATATCTTGTTAGCCCCACAGTCTGGCTACTGTTTTGCCATTTTTCATCTTTAGCTGATACTCAGATAATTTTGGCTTTTGGCTACTATTTGCAAGGTTTATCTTTTAGTTATTGTTTTGCTAATTTTGGCTTTAGTGTTCTGATAATTGTAGTTTTTAGCTACTGTTTTGCTAGTTGTGTCTTTTAGTTACAGTTTTGCTAACTTCCACTTTAAACTACTGTTTTGATCATTTTATCCTCCAGGTGCTCTTGCAGCCAGCATTGGGAACATCTGTCAGAGTCTCCCGTCAGACYGAGCTTCAACTCACACCTCAGGGGGGAACTTCGAACATGTTACAGGGGAGGTGGGGGACATTGAGTCCGAGTGGGCCATGTTCCATGCCTCCATTGTCAAAGCGTCTTACCTGAGCTCTGGCCGTTAGGTTGTCGGTGATTGTCGTGGCGGCAACCCTCGAACCCGCTGGTGGACACCAGCGGTGAAGGATGCTGTCAGGCTGAAGAAGGAGTCCTATCGGGTCTTTTTGGCCTGTGGGACTCCGGAAGCAGACAATAGTTGTTGATGGGAGCACCACAGGGAACTGTACTCTCACCATTCCTGTTCACACTGTACACTTCAGACTTCCAGCACAAGTCAGACTGCTGTCATCTACAGAAATACTCAGATGACTCTGCAGTTGTTGGGCGTATCAGAGATGGACAGGAAGCGGAGTACAGAGAGCTGGTGGACTGCATGGTGTGGGAAAAATRATCTCATCTTGAATGTGAATGAAACAAAGGAGATGATTGTAGATTTCAGGAGAAATAGTGCTAGATCAAACCCTGTTTCCATCATGGGAGAAGAAGTGGAGGTGGTTGAGGAATATAAATACCTCAGTGTTCATCTGGACAACAGACTGGACATGAGACTCAACAGTGAAGCAGTCTAGAAGAAAGGACAGAGC
>NW_013952780.1:106654-114995 GCF_001266775.1 Austrofundulus limnaeus
CTTTAAAATTCTTAAGTTGGGAGTGGAAGAAGACTGTGTTGGTCACACGTGGTTTCTTTATTTCTACTGTGCTATAATGTAAAAAAAAATAACATAAGACCTGTTTGAAATGATTCTTTACCTCCCATTACTGAAGAGAAAACTTTAGGCTTATTGAAGTTTATGAAAGTTTCGTTATGCTCTCATTGCACCCCAACAAGATTTACAAGAAAACCTTAAATCACAGTGAGTGACACATTTTGTTGTATTATTTGTATATGTTCTTAAAAATGTTGTGGGATTAGGAATCAAAAAGAAAAAATAAGTTGGTCCTCTGGATGGGTTCTTCTTTAGTGAAATGTTTCGTCTCTCGTCCAAGAGACTTCTTCAGTCTGATGAGTTTCAGGTGAACTCAGCCTTAAAAGCACTGCCTCCACATGGTGGACAAAGAGGTTAGTCAGATGCAAAAGTGGGCCATCACTTAACAATAGGCTTGATTAGCTCTATTGCGCTTGATTAGCTCTATTGTTCATAGAGGGTCATGTGCCCCATCACCTGACTTATTGGTTTGAATGCTYTGGTTCTTACGTGTCGTGTCATGTGTATGGAGTGAATGCAGGTGGGGCTCAACGTCCCTTTGTTTTTGTTTTTTCCCTTTGTATTGGTTATTGTTGGTGCCCTGATTCACACCTTTTGCTCACAGGGGGCTGAGTCATACTTGCAACAACAGCATTGTAGGAGGAGGACAACTGGACACGAAGGCCTCCATCTCTGTTTAATGGTGGACGTTCCTCGGTGGCAAGGCGCCGGGGGGTGGATGAGATTCACCCGTGCTCCTTAAGACTCTGGATGTTGTGGGGTTGCATTGGTTGACGCGACTCTTCAACAACGCGTGAACATTGGGGCCAGTTACCCTGGATTGGCAGACTGGGGTGGTGGTCCCCCTATTTAAAAAGGGGGACCGCAGAGTGTGTTCCAACTATAGGGGGATCACACTTCTGAGCCTCCCTGGTAAGGTCTATTCAGGGGTCCTGGAGAGGAGGGTCCATCGGACAGTCAAATCTCGGATTCAGGAAGAGCAGTGTGGTTTTTGTCCTGGTCTGGAACAGTGGACCAGCTCTACACCCTCAGCAGTGTCTTGAAGGGGGCATGAGAGTTCACCCAACCAGTCTACATGTGTTTTGTGGACTTGGAGAAGGCYTTCGACCATGTCCCTTAGGGACTCCTGTGGGGGTACTCCGGGAGTATGGGGTACCAGGCCCATTGATACAGGCTGTTAGGTCCCTGTATGACCGGTGCCAGAGCTTGGTCCGCGTTGCCGGTAGTAAGTCGGACTCGGTTCCGGTGAGAGTTGGACTCCGCCAAGGCTGCTCTTTGTCGCAGATTCTGTTCATAACTTTTATGGACAAAACTTCTAGGCGCAGCCAAGGTGTTGAGGGGGTCCTTTTTGGTGACTTTAGGATCACATCTCTGCTTTTTGCGGATGATGTGGTCCTATTGGCTTCATCAGATCGTGGTCTCCAGCTCGCGCTGGAGCTGTTCGTAACCGAGTATGAAGCGGCCGGGATGAGGATCAGTGCCTCCAAATCTGAGACCATGGTCTTGAGCTGGAAAAGGGTAGTGGGCCGCCTCCGGGTCGGGGAGGAGGTCCTGCCCCAAGTGGAGTTTAAGTATCTCTGGGTCTTGTTCACGAATGAGGGAAGAATGGAGCGGGAGATCGACAGGTGGATTAGTGCTGCTTCTGCAGTGATGCGGGCGCTGTACCGGTCTGTCGTGGTGAAGCGAGAGCTGAGCCAGAAGGCAAAGCTCTCAGTTTATCAGTCGGTCTACATTCCTACCTCATCTATGGTCACCAGCTTTGGGTAGTGACCGAAAGAACGAGATCGTGGATACAAGTGGCCAAAATGAGTTTCCTCTGCAGGGTGTCTGGGCTCTCCCTTAGAGATAGGGTGAGAAGCTCGGTCATCCGGGAGGGACTCAGAGTAGAGCCGCTGCTCCTCCACGTTGAGAGGAGCCAGTTGAGGTGGCTCAGGCATCTGGTWAGGATGCCTCCRMGARGCCTCRCTGGTGAGGTYTTCRGGYCACGTCCCACTGGGAGGAGACCCAGAMGAAGACCCAGGACACGCTGGAGGGACTATGTTTCTRGGCTGGCCTGGGAACACCTTGGGATTCCCCCAGATGAGCTGGTCCAAGTGGCTGGGGAGAGGGAAGTCTGGGTCTCTCTGCTTGGGCTGCTGCCCCCGCGACCCGATCCCGGATAAAAGGAAGAAAACGGATGGACGGCCAGATGGACGGACGGACGGTACTCTTGTGTTAGTTTTATCTTTTTTAGTTATTGTTTTGCTAATTTTAGCTTTAGTGTTCTGATAATTTTAGTTTTTAGCTACTGTTCTGATCATTTTAGCTTTCAGGTACTCTTGTTCTTGCTGCAGCTTTTATTTTTAATTTTATTGTTTTGATAATTTAATGTTTTGGCCTTATTTTGAAATCAGCAGTTTAGTTTCTGCTTCAATAAATTTTAGCTGTCACTCAGTGCTTATTTTGGCAGGAAATGTTAAGTTTTAACTGTTCTGCTATTTTCAAGGCTGATGTCATTTTGACCCAAAATCAGCTGAAGAGTTCTGATTAAAATGACCTCTTTTTATTAGCTTAAATAATTAAATAGACGTAACTCTCTGAATAAACATTGTAATTAAATAAATTTAACTGAAGCCTCAGGGGTCATTTTGACCCCAAAGCAGCCGAAGAGTCCTACCTTATCATATCCAACTTCTCTTCCTGACCTGCCTCATCTTCGTCAGTGGTCTTCTTGAGTCTGAGACCACCCAGGAACTGATTCAGGTCTCCGTTTTCCATGTACTCAGTGATCATGCACAGAGGGTCTCTGTCCACGCACACGGCCAGCAGGCGGACTATGTTGGGGTCCCTCAGACGGGACATGATCCGGATCTCCTTCAGGAAGTCGTTCCTGCAGCACACAGGTGAGAAACGGTTTAAAACCTGACTAACGACTGAACAACCTGCTGCTCAGCCTCCCGTCTTCACCTGGCGTTCTTGTTGGCATCTTCTCGCAGTTTTTTTACAGCGACGAGCGAAGAATCATGGTTATCTTCGGCTGACTCCTCATCCAGAAAGACCCTCAGACCCTCAGCCTCACACAAGTGCACCTGTGTGGAGAAGCAGTCCAATGTTACTGTGGAACTCACAGTCTAGTGGTTTAGCCACACACAGAGCTCTGATTGATTTTTAAATATTACACTGAAGTGGCACCAATTTAATGTGGGAAACAAGAGAATAACATATCATTCTGAACTAACAGGGGCGAGAAAAGGGATCGTACTTCTCCAAACTGGCCCTCTCCCAGTTTCTCCTTGAAGGTGAGCTTCTCCCGGGGGAACTCCCTCATGGATGACTCTGCTCCGGCGATCAGGTTGATGGTGGCAGCTGTGATGGAGAACGTGCCGCTGTCTGAAGACTCCTGCAGACTYATGATGTCTGCCTCAGCGTAGTGCGGAGCGCTGTCCGGACCACCGGCTGCTCTGCAGGACGTCCCACACTCTGCAGGACAAACCAAAGCTTTAGATGAGCACAAAGCAAGGCCATGGAAGGCAGGGTGCTGAGGGTGCTGCATCACCCCCTGATATATGTCAGAGGACATGCTTGTCCACATACATCCAGATTTTATTAAAACAACTCAAAACACAGACTTCATTAGTGCTGCATGTCAACATTTTTTAATATTGTTGATTTATAAATCTAGTATCTACTTTATAAATATTGTCCAGAATAAGCATCATAGTTTAAATGTCCACTTTGACCTGCTTAGATTTGTGCTGACTCAGCATTGAGTTTTTTTTTTTTCAAATGACTTCAGTATAATTTGTGTTAATTTACAAGTCATGCAATAAAATATTCAGCTGGATTGTTCAGAGGGTGATATGATTTTTTTTTTTTGTCATTTGGATGCTTTTCAAAATATTTACCTTTAAAACAATTTTTTCAAAAAAAAAAACACATTTTGATTTCCTGACTTCCTTCAGAATCTTTCAAATCTGTTTCAGCTACTAGATTTTTTTGTATTTTTACGCTACTTTGAGCTAAACAGTATAAAAAGCTCTTAGCTTTTAGGCCATCACTTATTGTTAGGCGATGGTCCTCTTTTGCATGTGACTGACCTGTTTGTCCACGTGGAGGCAGTGCTTTTAAGACTGAGTTCACCTGAAACTCTCAGATTGAAGAAGTCTCTTGGAGGAGAGACGAAACGTTTCACTAAAGAAGAACCCATCCAGAAGACCTACTTGTTTTTTCTTTTTGTAAAAAGTTCTTAGTTGCAGCTTAGCTGCTTTGATCTTTTCAGCTATCATTCTTCTGATTTTAGCTTTTTAGAATTGGTCGTGCTATTTTCAGCTTTTATTTACTGTTTAACAAAATTTAGATGTTAGCTGCAATTTTACAAAGTTTACATTTTATCTGCCTTTTTTATATTAATTTTATCCTGTCCTGTTTTGCCAATTTGAACTTTTAGCTACTGCCCACCAGTTTTTAGCTTTTAGGTGCAGTTCAGCTAATTTTAGCTGTTGTTTGTACACTTCTAGCTACTGTTTTGTTAGCTTTATATTTAAACTATTATTTGACTGATTGTAGCTTTCAGATGCAGTTTAGCTATTTTGGGTTTTTAGCCACAATATTTATTATGAATTTTAGCTTGTAGCAACTGTTTATGTTTTTCACCTTTACATTTTAGTTAATGTTTAGACAATTTTAGCTAGTTTTAGCTATTAATTTTTAAAGCTTTTAGCTTCAGTTGAGCCAGTTTTATCTTTTAGCTGCAGTTTAACCAATTTTAGCTACTTCTAAACAAATTTTAGCTTTTTGCTTGCAGTGTAGCTAATTTTACCTTTTAACGGTTTCGACTACTTTTAGTTTCTCTCTGCAGTTAGGCTATTTGTGGCTTTTTGCTCATGTTTTCCTCACTAGCTTTTAGGTGCAGTTTCAATAATTTTAAATTTAAGTTTTGCTACAGTTTATTTAATGTCAGCTACTCGTGGCCTTTTAGTAAAATGTAGTTTTTACCTTTAGTTTAACTACTTTTAGCAGCAGTTAACTTTTTCATTTAGCTGTCATTTTTAGTTTTCAGTTGCTGTTTTGCTAGTTTGAACATTTTCAGCTTGTGTTTTACAGATTTTAGCCTTTAACTACTTTTTTGTTGTTGCTAATTTTAGCTTGTGTTCTATCATGCAGCACACAGCACAGCGGTCACACTGTCTTTATTTAGTGTTTTGATATTTCTCATTATTCCTCACTCATGTTTGGGCTCAGAACAGTTTATGTTGTCTGTCATCCATGTGAAACCCGTTTCCACTGCGACGGCTCAGTTTACCGAGGTGTTCAGTGGACTGGGCGAACTCGGGCAGTTTTCGGATGAGGCGAGACGGCTCCTGGTAGTCGGCACAGAGCGGGTAAATCCTGTCGTACGTGGAGGTGGAGCCCCCCTCGCTGGACAGAGACGAGTGGAGGAAGGAGAAGGCCCGGGTCTGAGCGGCCAGGCGGGCCGTGAGCTCATCGTCCAATAAGCGTCGAGACGCCTGCAGAGACAGACAGTTATCAGCGTGGAACAATCAGTGAAAAGACMAACACCTCGCTGGGCTGCCATTAAAACAAAAACAAGCTGATTTATTGTCGTGTAAAAACAAAATGTGGCTCATCTTTAAAAACGACGCAAAGCAAACCAGAAAAATTCTCAAAGAATTTCCATACAATTAAATAGAAAATTACAAAAAACAAGGTTTTGATTCCATAACAGAGTCAGTGACGCCTCTAATTTTTTTTTGGGGGGGGGGCACTAAAAATCCTGGGGTGGGCAGGACAGCTAGATTTGACACGTTGTTGTTACAAGTATGTTTTTTGACAAATAGAGCAAAGCAGGAGTTAGGGGGTCACCTTTATCTATCTATCTATTTATTTATTTATTTATTTATTTATTTATTTATTTATTTATTTATTTATTACATAATAGTACTGAAAGTCACTGTCTCTACTCAGCTTATTGAAGCTTGTCCTTTTATAAATCCTCCTTTTCACACCAGTCTGAAGGGGCCATGTTCTGTAATTCATGGAATAGGTGGTCTTGCTGCTATTATAAAATCCTCTAAGACAATGTTTATGTTTAAAAAGAGGATTAAGTTGCATTTATTAGGAAAATGTGCTATTTGTGGAGTCTAGTGGAGGTGGGATGTTGTTTTGTTTTTTTGTAAATGATGACTGAGTATTAAGAGGCAGATAAAATAAGTTTTCTTCAATCTGCACCCTTTTTATTCATGGCTTGATTTGCCTTTTATTAGTTTTTTTAATCTGTTTTTGCTGTTATTTTATTTTAATTTACTGCATATAGATTTTATACAGTTGGGTTTTATGAATGAATGAAATAAACTAAACTGAACTGAACTGAATAAAAAATTGAATTGAATAAAAATATAAAAAAATTGAACTGAATTGCCCCCCTGGCCCCCCGTGTTGACGCCCCTGGTATGAATAAAGAAAACCTGAGTGAGCCTGTGGCTCATTATGGTTACCATGATGACCAGAGCTTTAAAAAGTTTAACTTTAATAATCTTGGTTCTTTTTACTCTTCTTACACTCATTATGCCAAAAACATCAGCATTTTGTCAGCTTAGATCAGTGGTTCTCAATGTTGGGGTGGGGGCCCCATTTAGGTCACAAAACACCAAATGAGGGTCTTCAGATCATCTCCAGATTTCAACTTTAAAAATACGGGTTTATGGCAAACACTCACCATAATGAACAAAAATAGTGGTCATAAATTGCTTTGTCACAATCAATTTGTGGGTCAGGATAAAAACCACTGGTTTAAATCATTATAAAATTAAGTTTTAGGTTGTTATTGAAGCTTATTTTCTGCTTAATTTTATTATTTTGCCAGGAAACAACAAGTTGCACCTGTAGCATTTTAAACAAATTTATATTTTATATGTATTTCATAAAGGTCTTTTTTGCTAGATTATTTTTGTCTCTGCTTCAGCTGAACAACAAAAACAATTCCAAAATAATGTTATGGAAATAAAGCAATAATAAAAACTGTCTCCTCACCTTTTCGAGCATCTTTTGCCAGACCTGCCGCCACAGTATGATGACTATGATGGTGGACAGGATGGCTATGATCGCCACCAAGCAGCCAATCAGGATCCTCGTATTGCTGTCATCCACTTTGTGAGTGGGATCATCTGCTAAAGAGGCGTAAAAGAGTCGTTATGTAATAAACACTGTAATAACTGAATTACAAATGGACAGGGACGTCTGTATGTGCAGTAGTGTCGGATGCTGCCAGCAGGGGGCAGTGTCTGACCAGAAAACAATTTCAAAACAAACTGCCACTAGTTCCACTTTAAAGTGCTAACCTGGAGGTGTGTTAGCAGCAGGTCCATGTTTGTGAGATGACAGTGACGTGTTGTAAACTGCGGAGCCTGGCAGACAATGTTTTAAAAATCCATCAGTCCAGTCCACATGGTGGCACTTGGTTGTAGAATTAAAGCTTTTTACAGTTTTTTACCCGACTGGAAGGCCACCTCGCTGAACAGCAGCCACTGATCCCTGAAGTGGAAACGACACTTGACGCTGCTGGCCGTTCGATCCCCAAGAGGAACGGTGACAAAGTGAGCACCTTTTCTCAGGTCCTCCACCGCTGGCCTGAAGGTGACGGGGTCAGCCTCCCAGTCTGGTCCCGACCTGAAGAAACACGTGACCTGTCTGAACACGCTGACTCCACGGCTCAGCATGTTATTGCAGTGAACCTGCGGGGGTGAAAACAGTCAGTTTTATAAATGTAAAATTAGATTTCCAAAGGTTTTCTGTAGAGAAATCAGCTACTTTTCCACTTTTCTGTTTATCCTGTTGATGACTTTAGCTGAATCAGGCATTTATTATTGTCCTATTAATTCAGCTAATAAAGCAACATCAAACAGATGCTTGTGTTCATAAATTAGAGAAAATTTGTAGTGGAAATTCAAATCTATCATACTAGACTCTTGTGGAACATTTAGGAACAAGATATAACTAAATTACCCAACTAAGGATGTTTAATTAGCCATCTACAACAGGTAAGACATTACAGAGTCGTAATCTCTCCACAGAACCCCACTTTAAAATGATTATATTTAACTTTAAACACTTTGTTATTGTGTTGATGGCAACAGTAAATTTGCGTTAAAATGTGATTTCATTTGGTCAGAATTGATTGTTATTTATCTTCTTTCTTTCGCTTCAGGTTTGGTTTTCCAAAAATGTTGCCTTACTGCAAACATCGTTACACACACACACACACACACACACACACACACACACACAC
>NW_013952780.1:115174-116348 GCF_001266775.1 Austrofundulus limnaeus
GTATTTTTACAGTCTTTATTTTACAGTTAAAATATATGTTTATCAAATAAAGTCCAATGTTACAACTAATCGTGTATCCCTTTAAATAGAGATAAACTAAATACTAAAGCTGTTTTAAGACATTCAGACTAGCTATTAGTCGAACATACAGTACCTGTTAGAATTAAACTTTTTCTCCAAACTGAGATTGTACAAAGAGCAATCTACAGTACAACAGGTAAGACACTAACTGTTCATAACACAGAACCTCAACTGCTGAATCCCTCAACACCCCCTCACAGAGTTTGTACCTTCATTGAAGTGAAGTTCCGGATGTGGTCGAAGTCAAAGATCATCTCCACATAACCTTTGGGGAAAGTCTTGTTGCTCCAGCCCACGTAGTCGTATCCAGGCCACAGAACGGGCGGTTGGCTGTGTAGGAAATCACTCTGACCCCACGTGCCGTCAGTCAGCTGGCCGAGGCCCTTTGTTAGTCTGGATAAGAGACAGAAGTTTGCATTGTTTTTTTTTTCTTACTGACCACCATTATTACAAATAAATTGGATTCATGCACTTCTCTGACTGGTGAAAAAGTCCAACCTGTCAGTTACTGTGCCGTCATAGATGGAGTCATTGAGAAAGACATCCAGGCCTTTGTAGAGCATCTGGTGTCCATCTGGAATGCTATAAGACATCAGACCATCTGTAGAGGGCAAGAAGACTAAAACTTAGGACTCATTTTTGCAACATTGTCCATCCATCCATCCATCCATCCATCCATCCATCCATCCATCCATCCATCCATCCGTCCGTCCGTCCATCCATCCATCCGTCCGTCCGTCCGCCCGCCCGTCCGTTAGTCCGTCCGTCCGTCCGCCTGTCTGTCCATCCATCCATCCATCCGTCCATCCATCCATCCATCCATCCATCCATCCATCCATCCATCCATCCATCCATCCGTCCGTCCATCCATCCATTCGTCCGTCCGTCCATCCGACCTTCCATCCGTCCATCCGTCCGTCCGTCCATCCATCCGTCCGTCCATCCGACCTTCCATCCATCCGTCCATCCGACCTTCCATCCGTCCATCCGTCTGTCCGTCCATCCATCCGTCCGTCCGTCCGTCCGTCCGTCCATCCATCCATCCATCCATCCATCCATCCATCCATCCATCCATCCATCCATCCATCCATCC
>NW_013952780.1:116608-119674 GCF_001266775.1 Austrofundulus limnaeus
ATCCATCCATCCATCCATCCATCCATCCATCCATCCATCCATCCGTTCGTCCATCCTTTCATCCATCCGTGCATACATCCATCGTCTGTTGTGTGTTTCAAAGTTTCAGGAACAACAGCTTGAACAGGGAAGTCCAGAAATCTCTTTCCACAGCGATCCACTCCAGGTCTTCTGAGAGGATTCCAAGATGATCCCAGACCAGCCAATAGACATAGTTCCTCCTGTGTGTTGTAGGTCTGTACCAGTCAGACCGTGTCCAATGTCTAATTTTGTTCTTCTGGTCACTGTCAAAAGTTTGTGACCATAAGGGAAGGAAAGTAGCATCTTATTCCTCAAAGACAGCAGTGCACCATTTTCAAATTGAGGACCACGGCCTCCGATTTGGAGGTGCTGATCCTTCACACTTGGTTGCAGACCACACCATTGACAGCTGAAGATCATGGCACAATGACGCAAATAGACGTCATCATCCTCAAACAGCAAATACAGAATCAGACATCACCAAACTGGACCCTTTCTGCCAGAATTGGTGGCAACAGGTAGCCTTGCCAGTGTCTGACTCTCACCCTAAAGAGGTCTGATTTACTGCCAGCATTCAAACCAGACCCAAACCGTTTGTATAGAGACTGAATATAACCTGTAACAACACACCCTAAACCCGTACTCATAAAGCAACACCCACAGGGTATCCTGGGGACACAAAACACTTGTAGATGAATTAGGCAAACCCCTATACCCTCTTAAAGACCCCCAGAATCAATGTTCCACAGCAGGGAATGAACCTGCAAGGAATCTGGAGTCCTACCAGCTAATAAAACCCATTAAGCCCCTTTAAACTAGATGGTGTTATGGAAATATTTATTTAACAAAGACAGAAATACGTGGTCCAAGAATGAAGGCACTCCGTAGAATTATCAGCTGAGTTTTATTGCAACAACAGGAACACAGAGAACAACATAGAGTCATCAGACTGTCCCCCTGTTCTCTGCTCCTGCTTCACCTCCTCTGAGGCATTAGAGGCCTCATATATGTTTAACAAACACCATTATGTCATCTTAATAAAGCAAGATTTCATCCTAAGGAAATGCTGGGTCAACAGAAAACACAAAGATAAACACAAGTAATTTCTAAGAATGATTGTTGTTAGCAAACCTTGTTCTGGTTATAATCACTGATGAGCAGCATGTCGTGAAAGCTTAGGTCATTAAAGTATGTCATGAATTACTGGCTTAAACCTAAAAGTATTATTTCCATCACAACGGCTTCCCTCAACTGAGTAGTCCACCACCAGGTCTGAGAACGGCCACAACAAGAGGTACCAAAAACCTAGTGACCACAGCTCAGGGCAGCTCCTGAATGGTGACAGAACTCCACCTGCTTGGACTCAATGACTTCTGCCTTGGATGGGATGTAGTTGAAGATCCTTCTGACAGGCTCTTCCTCCCAACAAACTCTTATTATACATTTGGATCTACAGGTCTGTCCAGCATCTTTCCCCATCATCTGATCCAACTAGTGGACAGCTCAACTCCTCTCGTTGCCCAAATGTCAAAAAGCACAGCCACAGATCAGATGACAACAGAAAGTGCTAAAAAGTCTACCACAGATTTGCAAACTAGGCTGTCCTGATGCCATGTGCACTTATGGATGCATGGTATTTGTTTAAGACAAACCCTAACAGCACAGAAGTCCAACAACAGAATCCAGCTCATGTTCAAATCAGAAAAAAACTGTTACTCCCAATCCTTCCCCTCCAGGAGACTGGTTCCAGATCCCATATCATGTGTTAAAGTGAACCAAACCATGTCTAGCCTGTACCTCGCTACCTCATGCACAATACAGGCACCTTCCCCATCAGAGATGTGACACTGCATGGTCCAAATGTCAGATACAAAAGGGTCAAAATGCCATGGAACCCCTCGTTCAGCTGCTACTCATAGGCCCTATTGCAGGTGGCGGCCCCAAGAAAGGCAAACCCATGTAGCTCATTTTGTTATGATTCTGTCACGGTCTGTCCTGATCCAGCCTCAGTTTAGTTTTATTATTTCATTTCTTGTTCCAGTCATAGTCTTGTTCCCAGCCTTTCAGTTTACATTCAGCACCTACTCATTGCTCTCACCCCTCCCGTCACAGAAACTCTAATCGAGCTCCTTTCACTCACCTGTTTCCAGCAGTATTTAACTCAGCCTCACTCTCCGGCTCACCGCCAGATTATCATCAGCCCTGTCTGTGATTCTCCCGATTCTTGTCCCTTGTCCTGCTCTTGCCTCATGTCCCCGACCTTGCTCATGTCTCCTGGTTCCACGTCTCCTGCCTCAGCCCCTGTCGGATCCCTCCTGCCATCTGCTCTCATGGTAACGACCTTTTTTCTGTCCCTTGGATTTTTGTCTCTCGCCTGCTCCCTGAATGGCACCGCGCCACATCGGACCTTTCGGATCTCGACCTTGGAACGCGTCTCTGGATCATCGGCTCAGTCACCTCCCTCAAACTTGGTAACGTCCTCTGATCACCCGTGCATGACCTTTGCCCTGTTTCTGACCACGAGTTAGTCCAGCGATCCATTCACTCCTTCCGACAACACAGCCCAGAACCGAAGCTCTCCTGCTGTTGTTTCTACCTGGTCCTCATCTCAACAGTAAAGGTTGGTGATCTTTTTTTCTCACAAACTATATCGTGTTCCAAACCAAACCTAACCTTGAGATTCTGTGTCCAGAACTGAAGACCCCGGATTCTGGTTCCAGTCTTCCAACTAAAAATTCTAACGATAAACTTGTTAAAACTTTGTCGTTGTTCGGTATTCATTCAGAGCTCAAAACACGAACCTTAACACATTTGTGTTGAGGCAGACCAACCCCCATGGGTAGAGGCCCTGTCAACAGTCTTTCACCAATGAGCCACTCCCCCCAGGCCTGGCTCCAGTAGGGCCTTGGTTACCCATGTCCAAGTGAGGGGCACTGAGCTTCTTGTTGCCACAGGCAAGGACGGAGTGGGTAATCGGGACAATCGGGACGAATCCCGCTGGGCCGGACCATTAATGGGCCGGTCCGATGGGCGCAGTTAGTACGA
>NW_013952780.1:121737-126673 GCF_001266775.1 Austrofundulus limnaeus
GTCCTGGTGAGATTAAAGAGCTGCTACAGTACGCAGTATAATGCAGGTGAACATCATACAAGTGTGATTGATTAGCCTACACATTATTGCACCACAGCAGAAACATTTATTTTGTTGTTGATGAATGTGAAGAGGCAGGTTTTGATAGGTGAATACAAAATACAAAAATATTGCATGGTAGTGCTRCATCTTTGTCTAATTTTTTATATGTAYAAAAATTGGGCCGGTCTTGGCCATTAAACTCCCRGGCTGARAAATTTCCCCACTCCGCCCCTGGCCACAGGTACCATTTATACAGAAAACATTACGAGTCAAAACAAAATAACATCATATAAAGTGAAGTCCTTGAAGGTTTTGACTCACCCAGCCACTCACAGCCGTAGAGCTCCACTCTCATGCACACGGTCATGGACGGGTCCGTGACGGGCATGAAGCGGACAAAACGAGCCACGATGGGTGGCTCGAGATCCTTCAGCACTGCTTCATATGCATTCATGTTGCCCTCGATGACCTGGCAGAGGAGGAGCAGGAACAATCAGTGTGAAGCGTCATTAATCAGGTATTTTCCATGAAGTTCAACAGTTGGATGAAGTTTAGAGACACAGAAAATGTCTCTTAGACCCATTAGACTTCATGATCAGCACAATGGAGTTTAAACTGTTCCAGCTGTGTGTTGTATGAGACAGGCTGATTGTATTGTATTTCTTGACATTTGGAGAAAAAGACGTCACAGTGACCCAGCAAACAGGACCCAGTAGGTGTCTGCACCTCCTTAGTGAGCGTAAAATCGACTCAGCTCAGATCCTTCATCAGCGATACCTTGGATGTCTGTGTTGACTTTTATCACTCACAGAAAATGTCCTGCTTTTCKTTTCTTTTGATTTCTGAAACTGTTAAAATCAAAACTCGTTCTGGCAGAAGTTTTATATTTATGATAACAAAACTAGGGCCTTGCAGGACAAATTGTAAATTAAATGGTAGAAAATCCATAAGCCAGTCATTACCAGAAAAAGTTGATTATTTCATGATAKTTAGACACTAATTATATGCGACCAGCTCAGAAAGGAGGGGTAAAACTTTTGGGATATTTATTTATCTTTTTATGTTTCTTCATCCTGATGAGGAAATTCTAACTCCTAAATACTGTTGGTTTTACTCTTTGCCCTCAGAATTCCCTGCTTCGAGGGTTATTGGCTGAAGTTTGTGCTTGAATTTCCATAACTCAAAGCTCTTACACTGATCTGTTTCAAGTAGTTTCATTTTGTAATAAAAAGCCTACTTTTGTTTGTATGGAAGGAAATGTTAACGAGTGTTTCTCTAAGTCCCACTTCACAGTGAATGACAACACCCCACTCTTTGCTTGACCTACACAACTTTTCACAATGTCAGCAAATGCAGAAAACCTCAAATGTGAAGACAATAATGATGGTGCTGCTGTGATTTAAAAGTTTCTCTTGATATTTTCTGCATTCACTTGATGCTCTCCTGAACCCTCATCACGCTCTGTCTGTCAGCAGTATTTACCTGCGTTATTTGGAGGCACACCTGAGGACACATTTTAAYATACATCTCCAGCACACTGCCTCGTTCTGGCCATGAGTGCAGATGGCACTGAGGACGGGTGGACAGTGTTGTATAAAGTACCTCAAAGTATCTTACCATAAAATTACTTTGGTGAAAGTTAAAGCCTTCTCTAAGTWGAAGTCTTAAAGMATATGATATTTTTTGTTCTCCATTATCAAAAGCTAATTTCTGACATGAAATGTACTTAAGAATTAAAAGTACAAGTATTGAGTAAGTGACCTACCAATAAACTCTTTTCTCAAGGCCATGATGACTATAATGTTAAACAAAAATGTTAATGTTAAAAACTTTGGGATGCACTATTCTACCTGTTTCAGCTGCTGATACATCTCTGCCACAATCATCTTCATATGACACTACGTACTTGTGACATGTTCTGTTGGAGTGTGACATGGATTGTGTCATWYAGGTGTGATGGATCGTACAAACCAACAGCGTGTCAGAATGGTATATGTTTATGTCAAGCTATGTCTATGAGCTATCAAGCTCCTCTCTTGTGGAACCAACTTCCATCCGTGAGGCTGACACTCTGTCTACTTTAAGATTAGACTGAAGACTTTCCTTTTTGATAAATCCTATAGTTAGACTTAGGTTTCCTGAATTATTCTTCATTTCTGCTGCTGTAGACTTAAGACTGCTGGAGCACAAACTGAGCACATTTCCTCACTCTGCTGTTGTCTTTTAGTCTCTCTTCTCTACATGTTTATTGTAATTATTTCTATCAATGACGTGTTTTTTCTTTGTCTCTTTTTCAGAAGAAGGTGCACCTGAACCAGTTCTTCTGTGTTTGTCTGTGTCTCTTTCCTGTCCCTCAACCAGCCGAGGCAGATGACCGCCTGTCCTGAGCCTGGTTCTGCTGGAGGTTTCTTCCTGATTAGCAGGGAGTTTTTCCTCTCCACTTTTAGCTCAGGATGGGAGACTGTGATGAAATGATTCAACACAATCTGCTGGTTTCTTCTTTAGATTGTTCTTTTTTATGTACAGTGCCCTGAGACAGCGTCTGTTGTGACTTGGTGCTATATACAGTAAATAAACTGAATTGAACTGAATTGAATTAAAGAGTACAGAGCCATGTACGGTCATTTTTATGAGATATCAAAAAAAGACACAAGTGTGTTTGTGCGTAGATGTATATAAATAATTTGTGTGTTTGTGTAATATAGGTAAATATCGATTATTGGCCATAACACCAATAGTTATATCAGATATCGGCTGCAAAGCGATCTACTTGAGTTCTACATATAAACCCAAATGCCAAAATAAGTTGGGTTGAAATCATTTGTTGAAAGTCCCTGGCTTGGCCCCCCTGTTCAAAAATACCATCTGCGCCCCTGGTTCTGGCTGATCAGAAGGGGGTCTGTGAGTATCTGTATGATGAGTGTTTCTGAATATTCTCTGGGTCACTTTCATGACGGTAACGTTTTCAATCTTTTATCTGGACTCTAAAAACTAAGAGTTTATTGTGAGGTTCTGGTTCTCCTAAATAAATTAGAGTAAAACATTAGACGTGATGACGTGATGCTCGCCTGCTGTCCGCTCCTGTCTCGCCAGCCCACCCAGCTCTTGCCGTCACGGCTGTACTTGATCCTGTATCTCTGGGCGAACTCGTTCCCGATGCCGTCGGCGTGGCGGCCTTGYGTGCCCACCAGCGTGATGAAGTGCAGCGAGCGCAGGTCCACCTGGAGGTACTCTCTGAGGTCGTCGGGCTCCGACACGATGTCGGGACACCAGGCCCCGTCGCCGTCCCCGTTGTCCGAGTCCAGTCTGYGGAGGGAGGGCACAGAGGTCATTCAGCCCGTCTGAAAGGCGGGTCAGGCAGAACTGAGSTATTCAAATGAAAGTTGCCTTCCAAATCTTGCAGCGGTGGACTCGGACCACTGACTGGACGCAGAGATGTCCTCATCCTGGATCTGCCCACTGCTCATGCCCAGAGGGTAGCGACACGTTTCTGTGAACACACATAAACACGGAGCAGCATAAGAAATACTCTGTTTATACATGTGAGTGTGAAGGAGGACAGGCTTTTCCATTTTTTCTTCCTTTTTTTCATACATTTGCAGGATAATTGGTCAGGCTTACCCCCCACGCCCCCCGCCCGCCCCCTCCTTCCTGCAGCCCTGCAAGGCCTCTAAAGCCAAACAGAGGCATCAGTGTGTAGGCGCCAGTCTAAGCAAAATGAGCAGGGAGGGTCCACTGAGCGCTCCGCTCTTTATTTTTTTATGTGTTTTCATGATTTTTAACCTCAGAGATGTGATGATGTCGTCACAACAGAAGAGACTTCAGAGTTAAAATATAATTCACAGACATCTTTGAAGTGTTGTTTCAAAGAWGTCTATTTATTAAGTGTTCCTCATTACTGTTCTGGTTTTTATTTATTTTTTATTTTTTGGTTTTCATTCCAAAATGCTTTTATTCTCTGCTTTGAAAAAACACATCAAAACCAGACATTTATAGTAACAAAGTACATACGCTTCATTACAGTAGTTAGTCATTTCTTTGAGGATTTGTAATATTACTGAGTACTTTTTAAAATGGTAACTTTTACTTTTATTTTGTTGCATTCAAAGCCTAAAAATGATACTTTCACTTCTTTAAAATTTAACACCTAGTTACATGCTATACTTTTAAATATGTCTGAATGCATCGTGAAAAGAAATAGGAAGTTTTGAATTTACTGAAGCAAGTTGTGTCAACTGGTTCCACAACACCAGAGGTGCCCAAAATGTGGCTCGTGGGCCAAAACTGACCCGTCAAGCATGCCCACCAATAGTTGCCCTGGTTGTAATCTCCTGTAGTCCTCTGCAGAAACACTGTATTTCCACTGAAAGTCAGTCCATCCATTTTTAACACTTTATAAGACCACAAATACTTTGAGCAACTTACGAAATGTCCCATAAACCTTTGCTGCTTGAGCATATTCTCCAAGTGCACGGAAGCCACTGCACTTGGAGAGTAGCTTAATAATAAAAAATTATTTGTATTTCATGTATCATATTATTGCATTTGGCCCACAGCCCTTGGATAGATTTTCATTTTGGACTTCTCATGGAAAAAGTTTGGGCACCCCTGCACTAAACCAAGTTGAGTAAATGGGAAAGCAACTTAGTTTAGTGGCTTTTTCATGTAAAGGTTCTTGTAACATTATGACTTTATTCTCCTAATTAAAAAAAAATAAAATCATGTTGTGAGGCCCTATTATTCTGTCGTACAACCAAAATGTAGGAAATTGACGTTTGACACCTAAACACTTGATTTTTTTAAGTGATTGACTGAATTTTAGATCAGTGGTTCCCAAACTTTTTATCTTCTGACCCACAAAATATTCATGGCAAAAACTTGTGACCCCAAATAT
>NW_013952780.1:129192-133551 GCF_001266775.1 Austrofundulus limnaeus
CTGTAGAAATGTAATGGTAGTCAATGGAATGTCCCCAAGTGTATAGCTGGACGTGTGTGTGTGTGTGTGTGTGTGTGTGTGTGTGTGCTACCTCCAAACTTTCTACCTTTTTTGCTCCTCCTGCTTGTGAAAGGTCTGCTTGTTCTGAAAATGTTTGCCTTCGTACCATTAGGTAAACCACGTGCACACTCACAAACACATCATGTATTCGGAGCCCACCCACCGAAATGTTGGACCAACAAGTTCATTTGTCAGACTGGGTCATTTTAGCATACCCATATTTTTTTAATAATCTGAAACGTTTGTWTTAATCTGAGTGGGTGAAGCTGGTTGTTGTGTGCTGATCAGGTGATCAGGACGCACAGGTTCAAACCAGTCTTAATTAAAACCTGTCTGTTTTACAGAAGAACACAAGTTTACCTGGGTTGACCTGGGCTTTGATGGAAACAGTCGTCAGGATGAAAAAGACGAGGTGCGGGAACACTCTGACCCCAGAGATCTTCATCACTTCTCAACAAGCTGCTCTCCTGAAAGACAACCACAACTCGTCATCACCCTCTGAATCTCTACTTCAAAAGCCTGTTTTTAAATGAGAATTTAGCAAAAAGTAACTTAAAATGTACAATAAAAAAGATTAAAGTTAATTTAAATGTGACGCCTTGCTGTTGAAAATCAAAACACTCACCTGAAATTTAAAGCATATTTAACAATTAAATTTGTATGTAGTGCACTGACAAAGTGCAAAGAGCATAGTTCAAATGGAAATAAATTAAATATTCAGACTTTAAACAGTCTTTTGTTTAAGATATTATTTCAATTTAGAAGGCAAAGTTATGACTGTCATCATTTTACAGATTAAAAACAGAAGTAAACAGGGGATTRAAGAGTTTTTAGTTTGTTTCCCAGATTGACCCAAATTACAGAGAAATAAAYAGATTTGACTTACTTTGAGTTCTCTCGTTGTTATAAACACGATCTGTTTCTGACAGTATTCCACATCTTTCCTGACCTCTCCTTTGGAAGCTGTTTCTAAGACTGGAAAGAGACTCAGGAGAAGAGGAAGAGGAGGAGGAGGAGGAGGAGGAGGATAGGGAGGAAATATGCAGGCTGATGTAAGAGTTGTCCTGTGTGGAGGAAAGAAACGGAGAAAATAACCCGCTCTGGGCCCATGAGGTGAGGCCAGAATACCAGGACTCTACCTGATCCATGAATGGTTTCAGTTGTGACCCGGAGAGGCAGAGCTGCAGTCTGTGTGGTTTCCAACAAAAACCAAAAATACCCACGAGCTCATTTCCTCGAGGAGGAGAACTTACAAAGTGCTGAAGTGAACATAAAACGATTGCAACGCCACAAATTAAAGGAAGATTAACAAAGTTTTGTGGTGGTAACAGACAAAAAAAAGCTTGTTTTGCTTCACTGACCTGATGGTTTTATATTTGTTCAGCTGCTCATTCATTTATGTTAAACAAAATAGAGTTTTGTTTTATGCAATAACATGTAAAAGCAATAAAAATACCTTTTCTATGAAGCAAAACACTTTTAAAGATTTGTTCCTTTTAAAGTTAGAGTCGGTGAATCTGTTCAGATTCACACACTAAAAACTGCTGGGTTATTCTGAGAACTCGGAGTTAAAACTGAAAAGTCAGAAGTGGTTGGAGCAGAGATGAGCCACGCCTTTCTTCACAGTCCTACTGGACCAGACTGGACCGCTGCTTTAGGATGTATTTATTTAAAAAATAAGGTGGCCTAAATTAAATGATGTTCACCATGGCATGTAAAGTGAAACTACAATGTTTTGKTCTGAATTCCTCCTTATTTTAACTTTACAAGCTCCTCTTTCATCACTTTTCTGCTGTGTGTAGTTGGGTTTTGTTACTGTTCCTTTACAGTTCTGATTGACTGGTTTGACCTGTTTGAAGGAACTGGGAACCTCTCAGTCTTCATCATCACCATCTCAGCAGAGCAGAAGACACCTGTTGCAATGTGTTAACCTATTCTCACTGGATTGACACAGTTTTCCACCCTTTTGCAAAACAGTTAATGCAGATGTCATTCAAGAAGTCCAGTCTCCCTTTTAGCTGTCAGTATGAAATATCAAAAGCACCTGTTTGACACTTCTTTACAGAATTTTTCATTTTGCAATCAGTCTGCAGGCCTGTGTTGTTCTCTCATACTGAAGTAATGTTATGTTTTTTTTTCCTCATCTGTCCTTGTGTGGTTTTTAGTTTTTTAGGAGGATTGCACCTCCTGACGATGTCTTCATGAAGATCATCCTTGCTCTGCATGACCCAGAGTACCTGTTCTCCTATGTTTGTTATGTTCTGTCTTCTTCTGAATGGGTGTTCTGAGCTGTAATTTCATTGTTCTCTGTACAATGACAATAAAKGTCTAATCTAAAGGCCTACTATAGATTTTTGATCTTTACTGTAAAAGACTGTGTTTTTATTTACCTAATTTCTCACACAGTAAAGGGTTTTATTTTTATTTCCATGTGTCCTCAGTTGGAATATTTCATTTGTCAGGCACACTGAAAAAAATGTAATCAATAAAATTTGCATCAAACCATATCTGCTTCTGGATGTATTTTTTTGCAAGAGGACAAATTTGACCACAAACAGCACTGCATGTCAGCTACGTACAGTCATAGGCTACAGTGACAARCAATGGTGCACTGATTCACACATGASKGMTGTATTTTGTWTTTTGTTGCCYAYTGTGTACTGATTGTTTGGAGGTGCTCATACGTTGTGTCAAAGWTGAGTTGTTTGAAGGCAAAATTWGCTTTTGTTCAATATTTTAAATGTTTTGARAKTTGTTGCCTTTTGCAAACAAAATGTGTCATTTTGACCACTGGTGTCAATGTTTAGGCCTCTGCTTTAACTGTTTTGAAAATGTGGATTTTGAGTTGACGGCTGGGTCAAACCAGTCAATAAAAACTGTAAGATGCTTAAAGCCCCGCCCCCCTCCTGCTTCCAGACCGGTCTACTCCAGTTTGAGAGAGGGGGTTACTTTTCTAGAAATGCAGAAACATTTTATTTACAATTGAATTAAAAACGTAAACAACAGAAGTCTTGTCCATCCAGCCTTACATGTTGGACCCAGAGTCTGACCTAAAACTAGAATCTGACCCAGAACCAGAGGAGAATGAATATGAGGAAGTTGTAGTGGGTAGTAACTCCAAGTACACAACAAAATGTATAAAAAGTGGATTTTGTAGATTTGTCCCCTAAGTAAGAGGCCTCAGAAAGACAGATTAGATGGCAGTTAAATAACTCAGAGTTTCTGAACCTTGAGTTAAGAGCAATAAAAACGCGTTATTAATAGAAGTACCACTGTGTTTTCAGTTTGGTTTTTTTGTGAGGGTATTTTTAGTTGTCTTTAGTATTCTTAAAGGGGAAATATTGTGTGTTTCTCAGACATATATTTAAATTCTATACCATAATAAAGTAACTATGTCACCTTCAGTTGTTATTAAAACGTTGTTTATATGTTTAAATAGAAAATAAACTTGTCTTCTCATCATATCTGTTTCTAAACACCTTAAAATTGGCCTCTGTCTCTTTAAGAACCTCCTTCTGATCCCGTCACGCCCATTTCAGCACAGGGCTGTGTGTGTGTGTGTGTGTGTGTGTGTGTGTGTGTGTGTGTGTGTGTGTGCTCTGTGATAAGGAAGCTCAGCTTGGAGACACAGCCCAGAGGAGGAGCTGGTCCCAAAAGGCGGTTCTAGTCCCAACCAGWYGTTTTTGCTCCCCTGCCTGGCTGCCTCAGGACACTACAGGATTTCTCAAACATGCATGAATGAATCAAAGCAAAACTCTGGGCATTTTTTGATGAGAGGATAACATTTTAACATGATGTAAAACTCAAAAAAGTTGGTTTAATATGATATAGCTCCTTTAATTTCAGTCCCTGCCACGGAGCCACGCCCACTCACACCTGCTAACCTCACCTTTTTCTCATATCCTGCTCCTCCTCTGTAGGGATTTGCATATTTTGTTTTAAACACTTTTCTTAGTTCCATGTCCACTATCTTTGTTTAGTTTGGGTTTTCCCTGTGTCCTCATCTGCCTGCTCCTCTGATCTCCCTGTTAACCAGTCTCACCTGTCACTTGTTGTAATCAGCCTCCTGCCCAGGTGTTGCTCATCTCTCTTCCTCAGTTTGTACATAGTCAGTCTCTTGTCACCATTTCCCCATTTTTTAAAAAAAGCTTCTTGTGTTTTTCTGCATTTCTGGATTCAAAACTTTATTTTAACGTGACAGCTGCAGAGAAGATAAAAACAAGAGTTGGGTCATCGTGACACCTCATCTCAGCACTTTAGTTTATCCTTCATCTGTTTTTTCAGTTTGTTATTATTATT
>NW_013952780.1:135638-136827 GCF_001266775.1 Austrofundulus limnaeus
GTATGAATATAATATGCAAGTTTCACTTTTTAAATGGAATTACTGAAATAAATCTACTTTTTCATGATATTCTAATTTTATGACCAGCACCTGTATTTTAGAAGTTAAGGCAGGTAAATGTTCATTGTTGGAAAATGTTTTAAATGCAAACTGCTGAATTTTAGGCTTAAAAAAATAGAAGACAAATAAAGTGAACTTTTTTGTGACTTCTTTTTCCAGTAAATCTGCCAGTGAGCAGGTTTATTTCACAGATTTGTTACCATGGTGATAAAGTAAACTCTTGGATTACTCAGTTGTCCTTCTGATACACCCCACTGGTTATTAATTTGTTGCTTCTTGTTTTGTTGTCCCAGCTCATCATTTTACCTGAGTCTCATTTCTAATCAGCACACCTGTTGCCATTCACTAATCAATCTCAGTTTATATTTTTAATGTTTTTCCTGTTTACCTGTTGGTGATGTAGCGTGAGGCTCCGCCCCTCTGACCTGTTGCCCCATGTTTCTGCAGCTGTCCACAGAAATACTGTCCTGGAGAATAATTGCCTCTGCTCGAGATAAACCCTCTCCTTGGAGTTTACACCCAGTCTTCTTTCTGAAGGGAGAAAGTCTGTCCCGACACAGCTTGGACTGCAGAAAGGCACATATTTTGTCAGGATTCCTGTGTTTCTGCTTCGTTCTTTCTATTATCCTGCAGCTTGTCAGAGTTAAACCACAAATCTTGGTTGAACCGTTGAGTGCCACATGGTGTCATCAACATACAATCTGTGTAAACCTGTAAAAACCTTGCAACATTAATTTGTAATTACCTGCAGAGTTGTAACGCAACAAAATACAAATACTTTGTTACTGTAGTTAAGTATTCATTTTAGTTATCTTTACTTTACTTGAGTAATTATTACTTTTTACTTCCACTCCTTTCATTTTTTTAAAAAGGTAAGAAGAAGAAAGTTGTTACTCCCATTTCATTCCAGCTCGTTATTGTAGAAAAAAATACTACCCTGATAAACTGCACCTCCTGGATGGAGTGAATTTAATTGTGGTTGGATGAGAAGTGTATATATTCCATTCTGATACCGTATTAGTTTGTACACAGTCCATCACAGCTGTACACAAATCACACTTCAGCAGGACATAGCAGATACAGTATATGTATGAAGATGTCTGTGGCACACACACACACACACACACAC
>NW_013952780.1:137307-138826 GCF_001266775.1 Austrofundulus limnaeus
ACACACACACACACACACACACACACACACACACACACACACACACACACACACACACACACTTGTTCTTGAACCCCGTGGGGACCATGCATTGACTTCCATTCATTTTTGTAGCCTTTATAGCAGGGGTGTCAAACTCCAGTCCTCGAGGGCCGCTATCCTGCATGTTTTAGAGGTTTTCCAGCTCCAACACACCTGATTCAGTGATTGAATTAACTCTTCAAATTGGGCAGAAGCCTGTTAATCACCCAGCGATCAAAATCAGGTGTGTTGGAGCAAGAAAACCTCTAAAACATGCAGGATAGCGGCCCTCGAGGACAGGAGTTTGACACCCCTGCTTTATAGCCTAACCCTAACCATTTACCCTAAAATTAATCTAAACCTTAATCCTAAACCTAACCCCACACCCGTAATTTGCATTTGGACCCACTGGGACCGGGCATTGGTCTCCACAATGCACTTCGATCCCCACAAGGCTGCTTGTTTTGGGAAATTTTTCCCCACGTTGTACTCAGCTCTGGTGAGCTCATCACTCATCCAACCTGCTAAATAACCTTAAAATCCAAACAACTCGACCTTCTCCCTGCCTGCTCTCCACTGTCTCACACTGAAACCACTCTATTTACCAGAGAGCCCCGCCTCCAAACACAGACCTGAATCCAGACGTCTCTCTGGATCTGTACACCACTAAGAAATTTACAAATGTCATTTCAGATCAATAATACCTTCAGGGTTATCCAAGAACACCCAGACTCTCTCCACATAGTAAATAAAGTCACTTACCTTTTTCCCTGGTCTCCTGGGTAAAAACCTTATRGCGATCAAAAAGGACAGATCTGGGGACAGATCCTTTGTTAAATTACAATAGGTTGCCTTCAGGCCCAGGCCGCCCTTGGAGAAGAGATCTGCAACCTCATTGGGATTTGCCTGGTTAAACATCGGTAAATAAAACTAACATGACAGTTTGACAGAATTACTAACCTCTCTACTGATCCAAATATTAAAGTAAACTAACTATTATAAATCTGAATTATCAACATTATTTAAAGCTCAGGTTTCAAGGGATAATTTGTTGCACAGTCAATTATTAATAATTTCCAAACTTCGGACAAAGTCTCAATCATCAACAGAGATGTGAGCATGTCATGCTGTACCGGAAGCAAATTCCATCATCTTGTTATGTGGTCATTGGCGGTGTGGTGGGGTGGTCAGGGGTGTGGCTTCTCTGCGGCTGGGGGCTGGCTGGGCGTCCTGGTGCGGCCCAGGCTGGGCCTTGGCTATCTGCTCCTCTCCACCTCAGAATGATTGGGTCTACCTCCTGGGTTCGGGTGTGTGCTGCCTCCAATAGGGGGTGGGGGCATGTCCTGGACCTGGGGGGTATAGAGTGTGTATCGGGGGTATGAGTGGAATGGGGCGTCCTTACATGTCTTTGACTGAGACGGGGTGAGGATGAGGGTGGGATGGTGCGATTGTGCATGTTTGGGTATTTGTCAGACAGCGGTCTGGACTGCCCCTCCTG
>NW_013952780.1:140523-143897 GCF_001266775.1 Austrofundulus limnaeus
ATATATATACATACATACACATGCATAAGTAAAAAAAACAGAAAAAGAAAAAAGATACACAAATAGAAAAAATAAAATAAAATTGAGGGGGGGGGGCTAGTAAAGTTTTACCTATTTTTTTAATTTAGTCATATGGTGGGTTAATTACATCATCAATTATGAGGGCAGAGATTTTAGGTACTCCAAAAAGTGTGTCCACTTGCATGCAAATTTCTCTGACCCACCCTTCACTGTTAATGAAATTTTTTCTATCCTTAAAAATGTTCTTATTGTATTAAACCATTGTGATATAGATGGAGGTGAAGGAGATTTCCAGTGGAGTAAAATACAACGTCTAGCGAGGAGAGAACAGGGAGCCATAACCTCCTTTTGCTGGGGGGACAGATTAAGGGTAGTGACTGGAACTCCGAAAATGGCAATTAATGGATCACTTTCAACCTGGGTCTTAAAAACCCGTGAGAGAACTGAAAAGAATTCACTCCAAAATGTGTATAAACTTGGGCAARAGAAAAACATATGACTTAGATTGCAAGGTGAAGTCTGACATCTGTCACATTGATCTGAAATTGAAGGAAAGATTTTAGCAGTCCGCAAAAGCCGCCCGTGCTCGGGCCGTCTTGGCAGTATGATCGGGGAATACGGAAATAGTCATGTTGTTCACATTGATCTGCTGAAGCTCCCTCGCTCTCGACAGGATTTTAACACAGTGTAGTAATGTAGCTTGGCCATGATGGCGCGGGGCCGCTCACCTGCCCYTGGTTTGGGAGCTGGAATACGGTGAGCGCGATCCAACAGCGGCTCCTCTGTGAAACCGAAGGCCTGCTTCAGCAGCCGAGAAACAGCAGCCGTGGAAGCCGACATGGGGTCATCCTCTGGAACACCAATAATACGGATGTTTTGACRCCGGGACCGGGACTCTAGATCATCACATCTATCCTCCAGCTTCGCCACGGTTTTAGTAAGGTTGTCCACCTTTTTCTGGAGGCTGACAATGTCATCTGTGCAGACCAATAGGGATTTCTCCATCCCAACAACAGTCACCTTTAGCCCAGTGAAGCTGTCCTGCACCGCAGACAGGCCAGAGGACAATTCCTTTTTRAAAGAGAGCAGCTCGGACTTATTCGAAGAGAGACTTTCTCCAAGGGCTGTATGAAGCTCCATTTTAATTGTAGCAGCAAACTCATCCCGAAAAGCCGCCAGCAGCTCTGTTTTAAGATTGCCGACGYCGCTTACTGTGGCGGCCCGGGCATCAGYTTCCAACATCGAAGCAGAGAGGACTCGACACAGGTCGAAGAGTCACCAYGAGTCACAGGCCGCAGGTGAGCCTGGATAGAGTTTCCTCCTATAGCTGGCTTTGGTGGCATTTTAGTAGTCAAACCAACACTTGCACTATATGAAAAACTCTTAGGTGTCGTTTTGAAGAAATTTATAGTTATTACAGATTAGTACTGATGGTAGAAGCACAACACTAGATTATTAGGGTTTCCTTTTTATAATGTTTGATCCATTATGTGTTAATTGACATAGAGTAGTTACATGTCCGAATTATAAACAACACATAAGTGAAACGTTATTATAACATTAGGTTGAGGATTGTGTTTGAATGCCTGTGATTCAGCCGTTGGTCAGTAGGGGGCGAACGTGGGCATTGAAGACTATAAATGGATCAACTTCCTGGTTTGCCGGCAGTGCGTGGTTTCCTGTCAGCTCCGAATGGCAATAAACCCCACTCCAGGATTCTGGTTTTGTTTGGTTTTATTTCGTCTAACAATCATATTATTTAACATTGGTGGTTTTCTATTGACTTCAGTCTTTGAACACGAATATTTCTTAGTTTGAAAATGAAACGGAGAGAAAGTGCCCACTGGTAATTAGAAAAAGAGCCAACTCTGCGGGAGCACACTCAAACACGACTTGCACTATACCGCCATTAGCCGGAAGTTCAGACTATTTTTCTTTTTAATCAAGTCGAGGCTGACTGCTGGAAGCCGCCCACTACCTGTGTCAGCAGCTGCATCAGCAGAGCTGCAGGATGTGGGCAGGTAATGGCTGATATTATTCAGATTTCCCTGCTCTTCTGCCGCCTGCAGACACCCTGTGCTTAATGGGAGCTGACCTTGTATAATGAGCTCAGCTGGTGGAGCTCTAATGATAAAAGAGAGCCGTCATCCTCACAAAGGACTTCCTGCACGGCCACGTCTCTTTTTCTTAAGCAAAGCGAAACATTTTGATAAAGGTCAGCACAGGAGCTGCCTATTGTTCCATCTGTGACACGTTTCAGTTTGAATCAACCCCAGATACGTCTCCGTAATTTGTAAGCTACACCAAATACTCGACAGCACGACTCCAGATGGTGTTTGAGAAAAGGGCATTTATTCCTCAGGGAGCGGGGAGCATCGATGTAAGTGCACTTTCATCTTTACACTTCTTGTGAAGAGATGTAACCTTGGAGGGAAACGTATAAAGCGATGGTCAGGAAGGGGAGAGGAAGAGGTGACAAGCTTCAGGAAACACAGAGGTGGAAAGGAGGGTTTCTCAGTTCAACCATTTACTGAACAAACTCACAGTCAGGAGGGTGGATTTGGTGTATCAGGAGTCCTCACATCAAAACTTTCTTTACCAGCCACAGTGACACAGCAGTTTGTCCCGGCTGAACTGCAGCRGTCATGAATAACTCTGACGGTGCAACGTTTCTTAAAGCAGCAGAGACAAGACAGCAGCTGGACCTGACCTGTTTGGTGTTCTCCACAAAAACGGGGAAAGCAGAACGAAAAGTAAAACATATAGAGTGAAATTAGTCTCAAAACTGTGCCAGATTTGCGTAATCTGAAGAACAGTGTTTTGTGTCAACAAACATTAAATGTTCTCAGATTTAAATCAGATTTGGAGAACACTGGACAACATTTACATCTAACATCCACATATAAGTGTCCGCACGGTATGGCGGACACTTAGACGTATATTTACATTTGTTCTCACACCATGTAGACTCTTATTGTAAACGTTAACTTGGGGGAAAAAGATGGTTGAATGTTTTCTTGTTGTTCAATGTTGGAAGTACATCTTTATCAAATACATTTTCATCTCCTTTTGTCTGACTTCCACAACTTGAACTTTAGAAGAAACGAACGAAATGGTCACATCCAGGACGTCTTGGATTACAATCATCCTACGGTTATGAATCTGCTAACATGTTTGCAGGAAAATACACTCACCGGCCACTTTATTAGGTACACCTGTCCAACTGCTCGTTAACACTCAATTTCTAATCAGCCAATCACATGGCGGCAACTCAGTGCATTCAGGCATGTAGACATGGTCAAGACAATCTCCTGCAGTTCAAACCGAGCATCAGTATGGGGAAGAAAGGTGAT
>NW_013952780.1:144886-151704 GCF_001266775.1 Austrofundulus limnaeus
AGCACCTTGTTGAATCTATGTCACGAAGAATTGAGGCATTTCAAAAGGCAAAAGGGGGTCCAACCCGTTACTAGCGTGGTGTACCTAATAAAGTGGCCGGTGAGTGTAATGTTGCCTCAATAACATATCTGACACTTTGCTATATGGCATGATTTCCATCATCGCCAGAACTCCACTATTGTTGGTCATGTGAAAAATGCTGTAACCAGTGATCAAAGTGGGCTGGACACTTCGCTACTCAGGACAGGAACTTATGAATTTTTGTACTTAGCATTCATTTTTTTATAACACTACACCACCCTCGTAAACCTGCATAAAGATGCAAACAAATTTCTTTGGTTAATGAAAGAAAATCCTACAAAGGTCACTAAACTAACTAAATTTAAACCAATGAATGAAAATTTGTCATGTTTGAATTTTGGTTCAGCAGAATTAAAACAAGCTATCAAAGGAGACATTAGCTGCATTTCCATTGCAAATTTGCGCAAAACTTTGTCGATATTCTGTTAATATCGAAAAACACAGTTTCTCAATTGCAGTGTTTCCATCAAGTAAGAAATGATAATAAAGTCACACGTGAATACGTTTGTTCTCGCGGTAAGTCATAACAAACATGGCAGCAATGGATGTAAATGCATAGCATGTTGCTACCTCGACACTAATGCTCATCAACAGCCATCAGAGGAGACGTCGGCGTCTTCTCGAGGCTTTCCAGCGACAAGCTTCTTATAATTGGGAGCGGCTACATATGCTACATTTTTGGGAAATTGTAGTCGGTGAGTTTAYTACTTTCTTTTACAATTTCAGTAATTTTACTACTACTTCTATTTCCTGTTGTCTTCCTCTTCTTCATAATCTTTTTCGCCAGTAGAAACAGCCGGTTATTGATCACGTGACTCCCGTGATGCGAAAAAAGTGTTTCCATTGCAGTTTTGCAAACTACACCAATTTCGACACGGCCAAAAAAACCACCTCATCCTAGTGCAAAAACATTTTGTCGAAAAATGTAAGTTTTTCCGAAATTGACGTGTTTCCACTGAGCAAATTTGTTTTTCGAAATTCTAATTTGCGTATTTTCATGGTCAATGGAAACGCAGCTACAGGCAAAAATAGAAAGGTTTTCTTTATATCTAAGTTTTGAGACAATMAACAAATTTGTCATCAGTTTTCCTCTTGTAACCACAGCCAGGGAGGTTAGCTACAAACCAGTCCCATTTGTTCACATGAAGGGGGAGGGACTTTAAACATGTACAGGAACCAGCCTGCAGGGAAGCTGGTTCAACTTTTTAAGTTCCACCTGAAAGTCTATTTGTTTTTCACAGTTTCAACAACCGCAGCTCGATCTAAAAATACATTACCCACCGAGCATTTGTTGAAAATAGAAAGTCATGGCTCGCTCTGCACTGTTTCTGATTGGGTCAAATATGACCCTTGAATCTTGGTGATTGTTTGAAAGTTTAGCACAAGGAGCCATTCAGAGGCCTGGGTGGACGAGCTCTAAGAATCTGAGGATTTGCATCATAACCAGTCTGTAAACAGAGAGGAAGGTCTTTTACTGAGTAAACAGTAAATCTGTAGGTATTCGTTGGTAATTTAAGTCTTGATCCAAACAACATGAGAGTGTAATGGCACTTTTTTATCCTCACTCTGAGCACTGGTCATAWCAAGACCACAGAAATTTAAACATCAATAAAAACGGACCCGAATACAACAATATATTATCATGCTATGTTATGCTAACACAGGTGCACTGCTTGTTTTTAACCATGGCTAAACTCAGGAACTCTGTCCTGCGCGGTCGACAAAAGGTCGACATTGACCGAGTTCTTTGCCGACCTCAAAGACCAGAAGAAAATGGCTGTGAATTTAGACGGTCTAGCCTTCAGCTTTATTTCCGCCCTTACCCCGGCGTATGTCTTGTCACATAGCAATCATGGCAACACTAAAAAGAAGCAATGAAAATCAAAATTAGATTAAAATCAGCAAAATATTATATTATTATTAAAATGAACAAAATTAGCTTAGAGGCTATACACAAAAAACTAAGGGACCTGCCAGATGAGTTTGATACAATGATATCTGAGAAAAATAATATTAAAAGACATCTGGGCAAATTGTATACATACATGTCAACCCCTTCAGATTTTTACCTGTATTGTAAGCCTGTAAAATACGCARTTTTCATTCAAAGTCCATATTACTCAAGCACAATACACGGAGGGAACTTCAAGTGGTCGGATGTACAGAAATACAGAATGTGAGACGGAGATAATAGCGCTTGCAGAAAAGAGGATCAGGGAAAGGACAGGGTGAGAATGGAAATTTTTTTTACACATCCTACAAGCTCTGAAACGTAAAATAAATTTGAAGCTGTGTCTCTGAAAAGATCAGTGCAATTACATCCATATTGCAAAGTGTGTGTGTGTGTGTATGTATGTGTGTGTGTGTGTGTGTGGGGGGTGGGGTGATCTGTGTACTTTACAGACAACCCGTACAACTTGACATGTATGCTAGTAACACAATCATTTTCAATTTTAATTTTTTGGACCACCAGATTTTTATTTTGAACTCCTGTCTCCCACTTCGTCCACCATTACACGCAACAAGAATCTCCCAGTTGACCTACAATGTATCTTGGGATAGGGTGGCCTGAGGATACACCGGACTGTCCCTCAAATTGGGGAAAAGGGAGGACATGTTTGTGGGCCACAATTGGAGGAGCTTTTGAAATTGGACAACCTTTGGCGTGGTGCTGTGACGTAATTGGGCCTTCAAAGGATGCAGTCCCTGAATTTGGACACAGCCCATGTCATTGTACCAGTGGTGTATACTTTATTTTCTTGGCTCTTTGACAGCACAAATACATTGTTCATTGTGACATTTGGTTTCTGCTGTGTAAATATTGTATTGGTGGAGTAAAGATGATGTCCTGATGCATCTCAGTAATCTAGGTAAAAAAATCAAAAAGAAAAAAATTGTGTAGGTCTTCTAGACGGGTTCTTCTCTAATGAAACGTTTCGTCTCTTCTCCAAGAGACTTCTTCAGTCTGAGTTTCAGGCAAAATTCAGGCTTTTAAGCACTGCCTCCATGTGACTGATACTCACATCACATRGCTATCGTTGACACCTAATTAACACTTATTGTTAACAGGGGTAGAGTGATACTGCCAATGGCAGCGCTGTAGGAGGGGGACAACTGAAAACGGAGGCCTCCACCTCTGTTTAATGATGGACGGTCTTTCTTCACAAAAATGGCTTCTTTTACTTAGTAAAGGTGACATACGCATTTTCAGTACCAGTTGTCTCTGATCTCAGGATGTAAACCAATGAAAGACCAATTTCTGCTGGTCATTCATTTCACAAGCTTGCTGCATGAGACCCTGGCTGTGCTAATGTAAGACCGCCATTTTTACAAAATAAAGAGTTGAAATAAGAACATGTAACTACAGCAACATCACATGTATTAATAACAAAATGCAACACCAACAAAAACAAGAAGGTAACAACAAAGAATCAAAGCTTATGCTGTCAGTATGCTAAAACTCTCCCTACATATCATCATGAACGTTACAAGTATGTAATATACGCCACAAGACTCAAYATTTCACCACATACATTTGATTTCTTCATGATTTGACCTGAGACAAAAAAAAAAAAAACTTTAAAAATACACCATAAGTAGTAAACTACAAAACATGGTGATAGAAGCCTGACGTTTCAACAGTTTTTACATCTGTTTGAATTTATTTTTGGAATGTGCAACAAAATGTTGACTCAAGTTCTTCAGGACTGAAACATTTTTGAGTTCTGAAAAATTTCTGTAGCAAAGAAGCTGCAGCAGACAATACTTGATTCTGAGTTTTATAAAGGCAACGGGACTCATTTTCTTATTTTTTAAAAGAGTTTTTCTCATTTGAGGAACAGTTTAAACGTGCAGTGTGGTGTGTTACTGCAAAGTTTGGTTGGGAGTCATTATCGTATCAAACCTGAGCTCAATATTTGCAAATCTGATTGAGGTTTAGACATTTTTATGTTTGATAGGTTTGATTAGCTGTGGTGGCCATCTTAAATTGGATTGACTCCAGAAATAAATGAGCTGTAGATGAACATCAGATGACTAATTTCTGAAAGTTCTATTAAAATCCGTTTGGTGATTCATGACAAATTTTGTTAACAGACCCGATTAAATACATTATTATTAAACATTGCTGTCAGCCTTTTACTTTTAAAGGGAGATTAAAAATAAGAAAATAGGTCCAGTTGACTCAAAAACCTCTCCGAATTTCTGTGTCCTGCATGAATGTACACCAACAGACATTAGTTGGTTTGTTTTTTTATGGATATTTTGATATGAAACATGAAAAAAAGGAAAACTTTAATTGAAACACCTCACTAATCCCTTGACATGATGTAAAAACAAAAATAAATGAAAATAAATAATGAATCAGAGTGCAGTGAATAGAAAAAAAGCATTTAAAACAAATATATTTGTTCCACACCAAAAGTGCATTATGGTTTTTAATGTATGACTATTATTAGGGGAGAATTTGCTCATTTTTTAAGTGATGTTCTGTTAAATAAATGTCAGCATTTTGTCAGAGCAGGGAGTTTGGGAAAAAAAGAGCAATTTAAATGTTGATCTAATCAGAGATCTTTATTTCCTCGCTGGCATTTATGCTCAAAACACAAATTTATTAAGCATCACATAAGATAGAGTTGCGAATAAAGAAACAAACTAAACAAATGTTTCATGCAAAAGAGGTCTGATGTTAACTCATGTAGTGTTCTTTCAAACCATTTTAGTGATGCGTTTYAAAATCCTGATAGTTAAAAAGTAAAATGAAAAAATTAAACTAGCCATCACTTTGTTAGCATTAGCCTAGCCTAGATGAAAACTTCTGCCCTTTTCTCCACTCTCTGCACTCCGTGACTGATAAACTCTAATTGGTAAAAACAATTTGACAAAACCACACTTCAGAAACAACCAGACAGTTGTTTTATAATGTTTCCTATAAATTTGTTTCACAGCTGGATAGAAAATCTGCTCTGGCTGCTAATTAAGCTCCTGATAGACTCGTAGCAGAGCTGAGAGAAAAATCTGTAACATAAATAAACAACAAATAAGAAGTTGATGTTTCTGACAGGACAGAGAGAAGAACTCTTGAAAATGTTACTTTAGAAACAGACAGAAATCAAAGGAAAAACACAGAAAAGCACAGTTTGGATTCAGTTTCACAGACTTTATAACAACAAATTCAAAAGTTTTTTTTTCTGCCACAGTAACTTATGTGTAACAATGTCTTTCAGGTTCTTGGTGCATAAGTTTAAATCTGCTTTCAGAGCACCACTAAACAGCCATCTCATCACCTAAACAGTCCGACAGGCTCTCAGCGTTCATCACGTTCAAGAGCCGAGCTGCAACCTCAGCCCCGCCCCCTTCCCCCTGACCCCAGCTGTCACGGTCATCACTCTCATCCGTGTTCGATTCATACTCCGATCCGATCCCGGATTCCCGAAAACGAAGTAACTCCAGGGCTCCAAGGACCTGCTCCCCCAGCAGCGAGCTTTCGTCACTGGGTGTCTCTCCCGTGTCCTGACCTGGCGCCTGGCCGTCCGGCCCGACGTCCGGCCCAAGCGCGGAGAAACGGAAGCACTCGAGCCGAACCCCGCTGCCGCCGGGCCCCAACGGGAAGGGGTCGGCGCCCGGAGAACAGGGCCCCGGCAGAGCGGAGAACCAGGCGCCGTCACCGCCCTGCAGCTGGGACTGAACTGCTAACGGGCCTGAAGATGAAGAAGGAGTGAGAGGTGCACAGGACTCACTGGAGGGCCTGGCACGGAACGTTATCTCCAGAAGACTGTCCTGGGAGCCCACTATGAATAAAACAAGGACAGACAGAAAGAAAACGTATAAGAATGAAAGTACAAAATAAAAAAAACAACAACATAAGTTTAGGTTAAACACATACACACATACATACTGTAATTCAAGATGGCCACCACAGTGATTTTAAATGACCTTAAATCAGCTGTTTTAAGATATATTGAGCTGAATTTTTGTGTGATCGAAGCTAAGAATGATCCAAAAAAATATGCTGCTTGCTAGTCCCAATTTAAGCTAACCGCTAATGTAAACTTTACGTTGAGTTCCACCATTTTTATGCAAACAATGCTAAAAATTAAGTGCACTAATGACCAAAAACAATCTTTACTAAATTCTAAATAATAATCAAAAATTCAAGATGACCACCACAGTTAAATTTAAAATAATTAAAATCAGCCATTTCAAGACTGAGCTGAAATTTGTTGTGGTGTAGTTACAAATGATCCCAAACCCCAATTAAGCTAACTGATAATGCTAATTTTACAAAGAGCTGTAATATAGCAATTTTAAACATACACAGCTGAAATTTTGTGTAGTAGTAGCTGAGAAAATGTTATTTTTAACAAACTCTGAATTCAAATTCAATACCTATGATGGCCACCAAAACTACTTTGAAATGGCAACAACAGAAATTTCTGAAAATGGTTGAGTTTAAGTTGAACCTAGCATGCACCAAATTTAGGTTCCTTATACACCAAACAACACAGCTGCTTGATGGGTATTTACTAATTTTTTGCTCCAGCTGACCGTATTTTATTGCCACATGTGATCCTCATCCACCCTGCCCACCCCTTCGGCTCTGCCCCTGGCCTTACACCTAACTCCTAACTCTGCAATAATATTCCACCATATTAGGGCCAGTCTTTGGTCCCCAAAAGAACTACTGGTCCTGACAAGGTTGGTTTTATACAAGCAGAAGTCCTTCAAAATCGCATCCA
>NW_013952780.1:151795-152967 GCF_001266775.1 Austrofundulus limnaeus
ACACACACACACACACACACACACACACACACACACACACACACACACTTGTGGAAAACTGTAGCGCCTGTCATGGGATAATTAATTACACGCCAGAGGAGATAATAAAAAGAAGCTAAATCAGGAAAAAGAAGCAAAACAAAAATGGGACGAGAACAAAAGCTGCCTTTTAGGTTTGATGTTTGCCTAAAAAAACTAAAGCTAAAAAGAAAATGAATTAAATGTTGTCAGACAGGAAGCTCAGAGAAGATCACATTAAACACTCACTTGAAGTTAAGTGTCCAGCAGATTTGAGCTCCAGCTCCTGGATCTGTTTRACCAGCAGCGAGATGTGCTGCAGCAGGTCCGTGTTCTGCTGCAGCAGCCTCTGGACCCGGGCCTGGGCTTCGGTCCGCGCACACGACTCCACCGACAGCTGCTCCTGGAGCACGTGAACCTGAAGGCAGCAGGAGAAACACACATCTGTCTTTAGACCACGTAGCAACAAGAGGTGTCAGTTTTAAGATCACTTTATGCTAAAAAAGGACAGAGTTGGAGTCATTTTGGTGAAAGTTTGAAAGTAAAGTTCCTGTATGTCAGGCAGGCAGTAAAAACACTATAACAATGCAGAGTACCTGAGCTGAAGCTGCGAGTGCTTGCTGCTCCTGCTGATGCAGCTGTTTCTGCAGCAGCTGGACCTGATGCTCTGCAGAGCAGGAGGCCTCTGCTTTAGACTGACCCGATGCAGATGGTCCCGGCATGAGASGGTCCTCATCGGACACCTGCAGTCAGAACGAAGGTAGACTGAGCTCTGCAGCCTCACAGCATCTAAATCTAGCTGATATTTCGATCACTTCAAATCTCTTTGCTTGTGCCAGGAGACAGAGAGGAGGAAAGTCAAATGTAGCGATAACGACAGGTGAATGTAGAGAGCTGCTGACATGATGCAGAGAAGGAAGGAAGATGTTTCATGTGTCCAAGACACCAAGTGGAAGGACAGCAAGGATCAAAGCACTGGAGCAGAGTTTAAGATGTTTTACTATGGTGTGGACAGGAAGAGAAATGACGTAAGGGTGGTCCTGAAGGAATGTAGTAGAGCAGGGGTCCTTAACCTTTTTGACCTCGGGGCCCAATTTATGGAACATAAAGTGGCATGAGGCCCAGTCAGACATTACTAATGTATGGATCAAAAT
>NW_013952780.1:153443-154921 GCF_001266775.1 Austrofundulus limnaeus
CTTTTTGACAAAATGCTTAAAAATAAATTATGGGCTGTATCTGCAACTGTATTTGATAAAGTTTTAAACATTTAAAATAACCAGAAGCTGCTTTTCATAATAGTGACTAGAATAACAATAACAACAGCTTTTTGACAAAATGCTTAAAAATAAATTATGGGCTGTATCTGCAACTGTATTTGATAAAGTTTTAAACATTTAATAGAACCAGAAGCTGCTCTTCATATTAGTGACAAACTTTGGCATTTTTTGATGAGTTACTTTCATTTTTGCTTCTATTTTTCATTTAAAATAAGTTTCCATTTTTGGCAGGTTTCTAAGGTTCTTCTTTTACATATTAACAAAGTTGTTATACATCTGAGTGGTGCACTACTGCTACTAGTGGTGAGAAAGTGTATTACACCTTATTCAAAATCAATGCGGTCCCACGGCCCTCTGCGGCCCAAAGTTAAAAACTGTTGTTCTTTTGAGGCCCTCAAGGTGGCTAAGAATCTCTGTAGTAGAGGGGAAGAGTATCTGTTAGGCTGATGTGTCTGAAGGTAGAAGATGTTTAATGTTGTCAGTGGTTCTGCTCCACAGGTTGGATGTGAGGAAGAGGAGAAACTCTGGAAGGACCTAGATGAAGTGATGTTCCCAGGAGGAGAGAGAGGTGATCAGAGCAGACCTGAGTGGACATGTTGGTGAAGGAAAATGAGGAGATTAGGAAGTGATGGACAGGTTTGGTGTCAAGGAAAGGAACCAGGAACCTGAGGGAGATTGGAGACTGTAAGGTTGTAGCAGAGGAGATGAAAGATGGAAGGAGAGCTTTGAGGATGTACTGAATGAAGAGAATGAAAGAGGTAGAAGAGTAGGGGTCATTGAAACTGTGGCACAGGAGGTGAAAAAGATGATGAAGATGAAGTCAGTTGGACCTGATGACACCAGAGTAGGATGTGAAAATGTCCAGGAGACCTGGCATTGAGAAAATCCCTGAGGAATGGATGGAGTTGTAGCAACTATGGGAGAATTAAAGTGCCTGTGACATGCATATTCTTCAAATAAAAAAAGTCAAAGAAAACATCTTTATATTTAAGAAAGTTGGAATAATACACACGATTTAACCCATTTTGTCCCATAACTGGCATATTTTCTTTTGAACTTGGCTCAGCCAAAGTGAAACAGGAAGTGACATCCAAGGGGAACTCTTTAACAAAGAAAACTCTCTGGTCTTTGTTTATTGAAACAATATTATTTGAACTCAGACTCTTCTTCATCTCTCTGATAGAGACTGAAAATAACATCAGATTCTTCTCTACAGTCTGGGTTGTTGGCTGTTGTAACATTGGGCCTCATGCAAGAACCGTTCGTACGCACAGATTTGTTCTTAAGTTGTGCGTACGAGTGATTTAGGAGAATTTGTAGCATTCACCAATGTTTTCGTATTCTAAGATTTTTTTCAGATACGAACAAAATTCACGAGTGGTCCAGACCTGTCGTAT
>NW_013952780.1:155640-161457 GCF_001266775.1 Austrofundulus limnaeus
TGTGTGTGTGTGTGTGTGTATTAGCTCTGGACAGTTCCTTGTATCTGAGGCAGGAAACATTGCCTTATATGGTGTTTTTGGGGTGGTAATTATGCTAATCTCCTCTCGCGTGCACGAGCAGCTGGATACGAACAGGTGTAATTTACGCAGCTCATTTACACACTTTTCCTGAAGATAGAAGAGTTTGTTGAATCTGACGTGGCAGACTCTTACAAAAGTAAGAGAAATTTAGGGTAAGAATATGAACATGTTCTTGCATGAGGCCCAATGTTCTGTTCACATGCAGACATTCCCCTTTGACATCACTTCCTGTTTCTYCACAGGCAAACATCTCAACAACTGTTCATCTCAGCCACATGAAAATTTATTTTGCAATATTTTACCAATGCAAAAAATTTGACATCACAGGCACTTTAAAGTGACATTGACATCAAATTTTTGTAATAAATATGAATGCATTTTTGAAAAGACATTGATAACATGTTGCAAAAAAGATTTCATGCTGCTGTAGATTATTTTGAGTCTCTATTAGAGAGATGAAGAAGAGTCAGAGTTCAAATAATGTTCCAATAAACAAAGACCAGGGAGTTTATTCTTAGAGTTTCCCTTTGATGTCACTTCCTGTTTCACTTTGGCTGAACCAAGTTAAAAGAAAATATGCCAGTTATGTGAGAAAATAGGTACAATTGTGTGTTTTATGCCAATTTTTGTAAATATAAAGATGTTTTCTTTCACAGGTTATTTAAGTTAATGAGTCACATGATGAAGATCTGAGTTAAAGAGGTTTGAATTAGACAAAAAGTTATTATTGATTTGTTGGTTCTATTAGAAATAAATGATATTTCAGTTAACTGAGTTTGTCCAAAAGGCTGTCTACAACAAGTCAAATGTCATGTGTCCATAACTTTGTCCACAGAACTTCCTTTTAAAAGTTCTGAACCGTCTTTGACTACAAGACTTTCCTCTCCTGTAGAATCAAAGCAGTCGGCGCTTCGGGGACGAAACGAGCCTCAGTCAAATGTTGGAGAACAGACAGCGGTTTGTAAGACATCACAGTGTTAGCAGAGAAGTGCTGCGGTTTCATCAATAAATCACAAGATACATCAATATTAAAGAGACCTTGTGGAGCTCTTTAAATTTATTTTCTCTACAAACAAGCTGCAGGAAAGTTGAGTCACTCTGAACTGCACTGAAGTTTTATGGAGCTAAACTTTCAGCTTGTGTTAGTCTGAGTTCATGATCAGCAGGACTGAGTCTGAAAAAAGAAAACAAACAAACCTGTCTCACGTCACTTGGTCAAAAAGCTCAAGCTAAAGATAACCAGAGGAAGTATAAAATGAAAATAGAAACCATTTATTTTGTTTGTCTAAATCTGTTTTTAAAATGAAACTAGAAGCACTCAGAGAGTGCAAACCTCCGCCAAGTCCAATTTCCCCCATCCTGTAAGAGTTAATGCACAAAAGCAGAGATGGAAACACATTTGCAGAATAAGTTCTGACGTAGTGAACATTTAAGCAGCAGTATGCACAGGATTTCTTCCCGGTGGAGTCCAATGTGAAAAAAAAAAGGAAAAAAGTCAGACTCGTGGCCCGACGTTATTGTTGAAAGCTTTCRCGTCGGTGCTAAGGGATTCAAAAAAGCAGTTTTCATCGCGTGTCTAATCACACATACACACACGCGTCTTCCTATCTTTGTGAGGACCACGCTCAGTGGTCACAACCACGCTCTGCACATTTTCCCCCCAAAGTTTGGTGAGAGGTGGATAGAGTGGAGCACAAATAGCTCTCAACTTGATCTGGTCTCATTTAAATATTAAGAAAAATGAACAAACAAACAAACAACCTCAGAGTCTGAAGTCCACCGTGTCACTCCTCTTCCTCAATCTCCATCGATTTTTGTACAAGCCTACCGACAATGTGGTGTGTTTGAGGAAAAGGGAAAAATGGGTTTCATGGTGCAGTCACGCACTTCCTGGTCACAAAACATTCTCTAAATGTGCACCAAATGCGTAAAAATGCGCACATTATGGCAAGAATTATTCATCATTACGTCTGGTTTTAACATTACTTTTATAAAGTTTGAAGTCTAAACACTGAAATCTGTCACAGTTTTTTACAGAAGCCCTGTGAAAGCATCACAGCTTTGCCGATCTGAGAGGATTAAAAGAAAAAAAAATTCCTGTACCCGCATCGTGATCTGGAACATCACCAAAATTTAGTGGTGTGTTACTTGAGGCAGTACACACATGTGGTAAAAATGTCATGACAATCCGTCCACAAGTTTTTGAGTAATGTTGTCCACAGACAGANGTGGAGCACAAATAGCTCTCAACTTGATCTGGTCTCATTTAAATATTAAGAAAAATGAACAAACAAACAAACAACCTCAGAGTCTGAAGTCCACCACATCACTCCTCTTCCTCAATCTYCATCGATTTTTGTACAAGCCTACTGACGATGTGGTGTGTTTGAGGAAATGGGAAAAATGGGTTTCATGGTGCAGTCACACACTTTCTGGTCACAAAACGTTCTCTAAATGTGCACCAAATGTGTAAACATGCGCACATTATGGCAAGAATTATTCATCATTACATCTGGTTTTAACATTACTTTTATAAAGTTTGAAGTCCAAACACTGAAAGCTGTCACAGTTTTTTACAGAAGTCCTGTGAAAGCATCACAGCTTTGCCGATCTGAGAGGATTAAAAGAAAAAAAAAATTCCTGTACCCGCATCGTGATCCGGAACAACAGCAAAATTTAATGGTGTGTTATTTGTGTGAGTATCCACATGTGTTGTAAATGTAATGACAATCCGTCCATAAGTTTTTGAGTAATGTTGTCCACAGACAGACAGACAGACAGACAGACAGACAGACAGACAGACAGACAGACAGACAGACAGACGCGACCGAAAACATTACCTCTCACCGTTGGTGGAGGTAAAAAAATCTATGATTAAAAAGCACATGCACTGTGGAAAAATATGTTCTTCACTCGTGTTARTTTAGTTTCTGCAGCTTGTCTACCTGGTGAACACGGTAATAAATGTTTAATTTTTATTTCACTTTACATCAGTATATTTGACTCTAGTTTAAGAGCTGTGTTTAGGTTCATTGAACTAAAACTGTAGAGAAACAGTAAAACACTGGAGGTCATCTTAGAAAACAAATCACAATAAGAACTTTAGGATGATGATGATTGAAAAATGTAACCTTTAATATAAAAATCAACTTTTATTGTCGAGTGCATTTGAATGKTGAGTGTTTTTAGTCGAGTGGTTTTGCTGCAGTGATGTGCTGAGAACAGGAGGAGGGTTACAGCTGGTTTCCTGTCTGAATGATTCACACGAATCAGAGAGAAATGACTCAATGTTAAAAATTAAATTCATCTGGAAAAAATGTTTGACACAAGGCTCAAAATAAAAACAAACTTAAGCAAAGCGAACCTTCAGAAAGTTGTTGACCCACTTTAGAAGACTACAGGAAGTTTGGTTCCTGGCAGTGGTGGACAGGGCTTATTCAAAATTTAGTTGCGCAATTTCTAAATTCTAGTCAATTTATTTAGGTCCGCAAGTTCAAAAGCACATATACTCACAATAACTTAGCAGAAGCTAAACATTAAGCACAAATCTGTCTATGTTCACCAGAAAACATTCCAGTGACACCATGAGACATGTCARCAGCACAATACTGCCAACTATCCATCCATCCATCCATCCATTTTCTGTACACGCTTCTTCCTTTTCAGGGTCGCGTGGGTCACTGGTGCCCATATCCACCAGTCACAGTGCGAGGGGCAGGGTACACCCTGGACAGGTTGCAAGTCCATCACAGTACTGCCAACTAGTGGAAAGGTAATTTCCATTCACAGACTGGCTTGTATTGCTGCAGTTTGGGGAGGTGATTTGTTGAAACCGATTTTTGAGTCATGGTGTTAAAAAAATAAATAGTTGTGGATTGCTAGTTCTGCTGCTTCTTGGTAATTTTCTTATGTTTAAGGTAGGGCTTCAGTAAGAAAACCTGCAGATATGTTAGTGATTTTAAACTGTTTATTGTAAAACTAAAGTGATGCATTCTGGGTAGCCTACAGGACGAACAGGAACCCGTTCATTTCAAAATAAGAGTGTGAATTTAAACTGTCTCGTGTGAGCTTCAATACGACGTGAGACAGCAAGTTGGTGAAGATGCAGCGGGACATATATTACAATTCCTCCCTCTATCCTCCCAAAGCTCATAAGTATTTAAATAACAAAACTGATGGCTGGATATTGTTTGTTTGTCCCTCAGCTCCAGTTGCTTCCTGCCATGAAAGGATTGTGGGAACTCTACTAAATGAAAGCCGTCACACAGAAGAGACTGTGACAGTGAGAGTATTAAGCTCTGAACACAATGCTGTCTGAGGGGTCGCTGTTTCCACACAGCAGGGGTCCGTTGTGTTAAGAAGAGACGGCTTTCCCCTCCAGTGYTCAAGAAAATGATGCTGAAACTTTAATGAAGTATATTGCTACAGAACGTAGTGAGTTTAGATGGTAGAGATGGGATAAATGGATCTTTGAAGGGATTCGGATCTTGGGGAGCCCTTTATTTCATAGAGCCATTCAAAAGATCCGTTCGATTTTGAACGTATTACGTCATCACGTAGGGAAATATGTCATCACGTAGCCGTATGTAACAACGTAATTCAAATTCAATTCAATTCAAAAATACTTTATTGATCCCAGAGGGAAATTAGGTCCCGTCACATGGGTGGAACCATTTGTTTTGTCAAGCGGAAACCCCCCTCCCCCTCTCACCGTGAGCTTCTGTACTCCACAACTCCGCCTGTTTTCCATGAAAAAGCAAAGCGGGAGCGATTTAAATATGAAAAAAATTAAGACTATATGAGGAATAAACAAACTAAAACTACAAATGGTTCGTTACTGCCCGCGATTTGGCTCCTATCATTCGTTGTAAAGAGCCGTTCAAAAGATTTGGATCGTTTGCGAACGTCACGTCTCTATTAGACGGTTTTCTCCTTTTTCTTTAGAGCGTATTGATGACTGAAACTGTAATGTTATTTGCGATTAGCACTACTCAATTTTAAATTTAGAAAGTGCAAATCTGCATGTCATTTGAATAAATTAGTAAAACCCATAAAGCACAAAGAAGAAATTTAGGTCCGCTTTTGCGCTTTAGGGGGACTAGTGCCCACCACTGGTTCCTGGGTTTGGTTTTATTCAGTGAGTTACATTAAATTTGAGTTAAAATAAAAGCAGATGATTAAACTTGGTGAGGTGATTCTGCATTAAGGATTGAGGTTAAAACTCCTCTTCTTCGTGACGTGTGTGTGTAAGAGGAACTGAAACAATGAAAGCTGACCTCGACACCCACCTTCCCTCCCAGAGCTTCGTCCTTTTTGTTCCTCTCCAGGTCTGAGGAGGAGACGCACTCGATGCTCTCCTCCGTGGTGGCTTCAAGGTCCGTCTCCTCTGACAGCGTCAGCCTCTTCTTTGCTGCAGAGCGACAAAACATTTTCATGCTGGTTTGATTTAAGAGTTTGCACCACGTCTAGAGGCAGCGACAGCTGCTGCATCAGCGAGCAAAGAGACGCCAGGAGCCCACACACTGGAGCCTTTTCATCAGTGGCTTCTTTGATTCACAAAATATAAAAAATAACACAATTTTTAGCTTCACAAGGACAAAAAAAATCTGGTGGAGGATAATGACATCCTTTCTAAAACTTCTTGTTTGTAGGAGAAGGCCTGAGGAGTCTGTGTGCTGTTGTGTGAAATTGGGAATAAAAGGATGTGGAGGAGCCTGACGGGAGGGAATCGGGTGG
>NW_013952780.1:161467-162919 GCF_001266775.1 Austrofundulus limnaeus
GTGGGGGGGGTCATTTTATAGATGAAGTGAAGGTAGAAAGTCACCTGCTGATGCTGCTGCTTCCGGCTCCTCTAACTTCCCCTCCTCTTCATCATCTTGCTCGTCACATTTCTGCTGCAGTGTCAGCTGGTGGCACACATCAAAGGCCTGGCCCACGGTCCGAACGATCCTCATGGCCTGAGACTGAGAGGAGCAGCATGGGCAAACGTTACACCGCAGGTGTTACACTGTGTGTTTGTAACCAGAAGGACAAAGTAAAAGGAAAAGCAGGAAATGAACAGGGGTTTAAAAAACACAAAGAATCCACAAAGTAGGACCGAAAAGACAAGAATCATGACAGCTGGCATCGCACCAGTGACACCGAACTGTTGTGGCAAAAGATAAAGATCTGATCTTTAACCATTTGTTTAAAAGGAAACGTCAGAGTGTCAGAGTGTCAGAGTGCTCTCATCTGAACCAAACTGATCAGTAAAACAGAAAGAAGGTCAAATCACTCAGACCAGACATTCACCCAACACACCAACTCATTAGTGAATCTCACTTTTTATACGACTTCCTAAGACTATGAGGCATATTTGACCACTTGCTGATACAAACAAACCCAGTCCCATACTGTCGTATTTAGGACTACAACGATTAGTCGATATAATCAACGACATTGATTATAAAAATTATTTTAATGTCGACACATGATTTACACACGTAAATGATTATTTCTAACTGTAATGCAGTCCATGAACTGCTGGGGGCAGAATCACATCTATTACCTGCAGCTGGTTTGTTTAGGCTAATTTCTGGAACCATAAACACGAAAGTCTTTCCTTTGTTTTTATGGCTTTAATCCACTTTGGAGTGATTTTTTTCCCACTTGGCTGGACCKGTACGTCTCCTGTGTTAATGYTGGTACATGTAATATGCTAATTCTGTACTGTGGAGATCATTAAGAGTCGTTGTCGGGTGAAAAAATCTTTCGCTAACACTGTGTTGACCGCAAACCGGAAGTGATTGAAGTGGCATCAAGTGCTGGACCGGATGTCCGTGGCATTTAGGCTATTGAGGAACAGAAAAAAAAGACATCATCRTCAAAGAGGATGAAAACAAAATTAAAACTTTTCAAAGGTGGTTACATTTTACAGAAAATCAACCAAAGAAAATAAAATGCAGCCTCTGTCCGTCCATGGCAGGACAGCAAGAGTAAAAACATGTTAACCTGAGACGCTAACGCTGCAGGAGGTTAGCTTGTCCGTCAGCTTGATCCCTTATAAATCTTATTTTCAGTGACTGATCACTTTGTGCTGTACCAACTGTCTATAAGTTTTGTTAGCTTACCATCAGAAAACAGTGTTTGTTGGAAGCAGAGTTATCAGTTATCCGGTCTCCATGGTGAAGGCTGGGAGCCGACCTCGCTGATGTTTTGTTTTAATCGAAAGGAAAATGCAGACATGTGGAGCG
>NW_013952780.1:163603-168775 GCF_001266775.1 Austrofundulus limnaeus
TCTGGTGAAAATTTCATGTCATTAGCACCTCTAGTAATATGTTTACTGAGAAAAATGGTGACGTGTTCAATACTTATTTTACCCGCTGTATGTACTGTAGCTGAAGAGGAGGTGCACAAAAATAATCATTGACTAATTGATGCATTGATAAAATAAACACTGATTAGTCGACGATCAAAACACTCATAGTTGCAGCCCTAGTTGTAATATTCAGTGTTTAGTTTCTCTTCAGAAGTGGGGATCTTTGAATGTTTGGTCTGAGCACAGGTCAGGAAACTCAAACAGGACTTCCAGAATCTGTATCTCCACATCAGAAGGCAGGAGGTTTTATCCTCCGTCTCATTTCTCCGTCTCTGTAAAGATGTTTTCCACGCCGCCTCTGGAGGCTCCTCCTCCCTCCTGTCAGTCAGCTCGTCATGGTGGCTCAAGCTTCAAACATCAACGCAGAAACAACAAAAACCAGAAACGTGGCGCAGAAAATGGATGTTTTCCTCGAGGCAGAGCGGAGAGGGAGCCGCTTTGCTTCTGACAACCTTCTGGAACAAAAGGCTTCATCGATGAGCGACATCTGAGTCCTCCACACGCTGCGATGAAACAAATCAAATCTCCTGTATCAGATGATCCAGTCTGCACTGAGCAGATAAGCCTGCCTGCGTCCCTCACAGAGCTGCAGGTGAAAATGTCCTCAGGAGCAGAACCAAAGAGGTCTTTTCCTGCTCTCTTCCCACCACAGCGATTAGCATTCAGCCCCGCCGCCGTCGGCCCGGTCTCCATGGTGAAGGCTGGGAGCCGACCTCGCTGATGTTTTGTTTTAATCGAAAGGAAAATGCAGACATGTGGAGCGGAACATCTCAGGATTCCACACATGAAGAGCCTGATGTGGTTCAGGACTAACCGTCACTGAGACTCAATCGAACCTGGTTTCTCGTCAGCTTCAAACATAATAAATGCTTTAAAGCAGTAAAGTCTATAACCTGATGTGAACCAAACAAACCGTATAACTTACCTTCCTCTTAGACTTGAAGACATTGCAGCGGAAAACGTTGCCGTCTCCTTCTCTGGCTATGTAGCTGAAAATCTTCAGGTCCTGAGCGTCATGTGAGACGTAAAAGATCCTGCAGAGACAGAAGGACACATGAAGAATCTGTTTGATAAATAAAAACTACATTTAAAGCCCACCTGTAGATGGGATCTTGTGTCACCAAGACAGAGTTCTCGTCCCAGGACCAGCCTTTTCTCTGCAGCAGCATAAAAACAGTCAGAATCAGACACCAACCATGAAACATATTTGTTGGGAGGATGTTTTGCTAACAGATAGACAAACAGCTGTGGGTGAACTAAAAGGCTGAAGGTTTTCATACTAACAGGTCAAAATTTGRTTGTTGGACTTCATCAATGTGAGCCAGCACATTGAACAGAGGATTAAATCCAGAAGTGGTGTGAAGAGAAAACAGCTGATTAAAATGTTTGCAACAACGGCACTTTGTCAAAATACATATAATAAATAAATAACTTATTTATGGACGTTTTAAATGAGGTGTCTGAAACAGCGAGCTGATCASACTCCTGTGTGGTTCTGGTAAAAAGTCTGTTGTTTAGTTACTTGTCTTATATTTACTTTGTGTAACATGTTGTAGTGGTGACTTATGTTAAATATGTTATGGCAGACAGCGTCTCTAAGCTGACTAAGGTTTGTCTTGAAATTCTGTGAACATTCTGTGAAATTTCCACCTCCCGTTTCACCTGAAACATGAGATTTTATCTTTCCTCTGTTCTTAGCCATGGCTAAATGTCTCTTCCTCACTGGTAGAGAAGACGAGGGCACTACGTGGTATCTGTGTTGGAGGTGCCATCTTCTGACAAACTGTCAACAAAAAGAACTTTTCCACCAGGGGTGTCAAACTCATTTTCACCAAGGGCCACATGAGTGRCTCTCAAAGGGCCAGCTGTGGTTAACTGTGACATTTTATGTTTAACTTTGACTAAACAGTGTTTTAACATGTCCTGTTTTAAAGACTGATAAGAACTAAGTGTACGACTGACTAAATCAGAAATAAATAACATGGAAATATAATTAAACGAAAAACTAATAAAGTTTGACTCACTGATGAGGTTCTAGTGAGCAGCTGCCATCTTGAATCCTGAACTCTCACTTTCTGACAAGGAATTCTCATGGATGATCAACAGGCATTATGGGAGATGTAGTTTCTGGTTGATGCTGACTTTAATGCAGCTTATTATGAGACATTAAAGGGATCGCGATTAGTTGTAACATTAGACTTTATTTGATAAACATATATTTTAACTGTAAAATAAAGACTGTAAAAATACTGTAGGCTGTTTAGTTTTGTACATTTTTAAAAATATATTTTAACACATACGGGGCCATTTTATTTACACACAAAGCATTCTGGGTAAATGATGACATCAACTAGGTCATTGGTGCGAGGCTACTAGCGAGCTATATCCACCCTGAAGTTTAATCTTGGACAATATCTGATGATCGACTCTTTTAAATGAAACCAGAGAGCGTTGACAGAGAGGAGAAGGTAGAAATGACTCAGCCTGGAACTGAAAATATGGATGGAGGACAACAGAGCTGCTTCATGGAAGAAGAAACTCAGCTTAGCCAGTTAGCCTTTGTGCTAGCGCCAACGCTATACTGCCTTATATGTATTAGCTCGGTGCTACCGCGACAAACAAGCTAAACTGAGGTCCTCCATCTATATTTTCAGTTCCAGGCTGAGTCATTTCTACCTTCTCCTCTCTGTCAACGCTCYCTGGTTTCATTTAAAAGAGTCGATCATCAGATATTGTCCAAGATTAACCTTCAGGGTGGATATAGCTCGCTCACACCGAGGACCTACCCACGTCATCATTTACCCAGAATGCTTTGCATGCAAATAAAATAGCCCAGTCCGTGTACTATATTTTGAAACTTTCAGTTTAAAGATTATAAAAACTAAACATCCTACAGTATTTTTACAGCCTTTATTTTACAGTTAAAATRCATGTTTATTAAATAAAGTCGAATGTTACAACTAATCGGGGATCCCTTTAATACTAAATTGCTCAGTTACTCAAAGCCAACAGCTCAGGGGCAGGACAATTATTATTATTATCTTTCACCTTTCAAATTTATCTTGTTGCATTTAATCATAAATTTAAAGTTTACCATTGATATAAGAAACAAATTTCATATTAAGTAAACAAACAAAAAAACCCTTTTTTTTCTTTTTTAAAAAATTGTACAAAAAAATGTGTTTTTAGATTTTTTTTTCGTGGGGGGGGGGGTGTAGGTGGGAGTCACTTGCAGACTGAGTTTGAGGGATGTGTTTTATACATTTGTCATTATCAAAAATTAATCAAAGAGCTGATTTGCCTGCTTTTTTAAGTTAAAAAAAACAACAACGTTGGCAGTCTGGATGGAAGTCAAGTGGGCCAGATGTGGCCCACAGGCCACCAGTTRCCCATTCCTGAGTCAAGGCTTATCCATGGAACTGCTCATGATCTCAGGATGATCCGGGGATCAAAATGTAGCTTAAAAAGCAGGAATCTGAAAATGTGCTGAGGTCATTTTGACCAGATGTGATCCTCAGTTTGATGTGATGATTAACATTCATCTTCTGATACGAGTGTCTGAGGCTGAAAAAGAAGAGACGCTGTTTTTTGATTGGAGGATTGGTGAAAAGTGATTTATAAATTGTTTATTTAGTGCTTCAGATTTTGTTTTTTTATTATTTTACACCTAAAATCTTTCATATCGTCACAGAAGTTGTTAATGTCATATGTATAAACACAGATGGAGTTTCTGAATACTGATTTCATTCAGTAGGCACCAGAGAGTCCCACGATCGCCCACCTTTGGGGAAAAACAAACGTACCTTCTTCTTTTTGCGCAGCAGCACTTTGACACAATCGGTGGAAACCAGAATGTTCACCTTCTTTTTCTTGATGTTTTTCAGCTTGAATTCATACTGCGGAGAAAAGAACAAGAMAGAAATCAGCTGAAAGTCCAATCAGAACTACCTGCTTCCTGTTAAATCTTACAGCTGAGATGGAAGAGAGGAGAGCAGAGGACAGGGGGGGTATTTTTATCTCCTTCTCAGGGGAAATGTGAGATTGAGTTAACACTGAGAAACTGTCAGCTTCTGTTTCAGGAGGATTTTTTTAAAGCTTTTAAAAGCAGACTTTTCCAGAGAGATGAGGACATGAGAGACACTTTCATCCCTCTGCATGATTAATACTTTCACTGCRGGCTCCGACTCCAAATATCAGCGCAGGAAGATTAAAACCAACCAGTTATTAAAAATTTAAAAAGCACTTTAAAGACTTCAGATGATGAACTGATCAGATGAAGTATTCTCTCATCTCTACTTTGATTTCTGTAAAAAAAACAAAGGGAAAATCAACATCTGAGAGCTGCATGGGTTTGTCTTGATGTTGGATCGTCAGCAAAACAAGTGATGGTTTCAGAAACAGATCTGAGGCAGCGAGTCTGACCTGTTCTCTCATCCTCCATGTTGTGTGGGAGCTCAAGGTTTCCAGGTGAAGGACGCAGATCCCTTCGTGTGTGTGTGTGTGTGTGTGTGTGTGTGTGTGTGTGTTAAACAGGACCATCCGTCTCAGCGCACAGATCTGTCAGAAGTTGTTGAAGTGGAACACGAGGAGTGTATACCTGCAGCCACAGGTTAAGTCAGTGAACCYGAACCTCCGTTCTCCTCTCTGAAGGTTCTGACTCGTTGGGTTTAAAAGATCCTGTCTGTTGAAATGATTACATCCATCAGAGCTGACAAAGCCTGCAGACGTCAGAGTTTTAATCCTGCTGACAGGAAGCATTTAAAATATTTTCCCCACTTTTTATTGCAAATTGAAGCTATAGTTATACAGGTATATTATTTCTCACAAATCTGCACTCAGTCGCCTGTAACAACAAAGTAAAAACAGATTTTTAAACAATTTTGTGAATTAATTCGAAAGAGAACCCTCAAATATCACATATTCCTCCTGAGTTAAAGAACTTTGAGCAACAGGTCCAGTTCTGAGGTTTTTGCTCCACTCTCTTTACAGATCTGAGTCCGGTTGGTTCCCAGTGTCAGACCAGAAGGATGGGTGTGTGTGTGTGTGTGTGTGTGTGTGTGTGTGTGTGTGTGTGTGTGTGTGTGTGTGTGT
>NW_013952780.1:168890-173083 GCF_001266775.1 Austrofundulus limnaeus
GTGTGTGTGTGTGTGTGTGTTGGTGGAGCTGTTTTCAGGTCTCTGCATGTGCTTGTCAGGGTTCAAGTCAGGGTTCTGACTGTCCCACTTTAGTTGTCAGCCCTGTATAGGGCGCCTAGTGTAAAATGAAATGTGTAAAAATTGCTATCTACAACATATATTTTATTGTTTAGCTCACTATTTTTATATATAGCTTTTTTTAAAATAAATATTAAATTTAAATGTTAAATCCTGAAACTAAATGTTTAAATCCAAATGTTGAAATTTACGTTAAGGCATTTTGGAATGGAACGCAGCCTTTGCTGTTGGTGCTCGGCTCATGTTATGACATCATCACCCTGAGACAATAGCAACTGCTGGCGCTCCACTGCAGCTAAAGCTTCCCTACAAGATATCAAACTTGCAGTTATGGCTGGTGTCTGAGCTGCACTTCAAACTGCTGGACCCCAGAGAAAGGAGTGTCTGCGGTCACTAAGTAGGAGTTTCTTATTTTGTGGGGGGAGTTGACYCAAGATGGGTTTGGTCAGATTGACGGTGGGGTTTGAAGAAGCTGGGGGCAGCGTGGAATAGTTTGGTTGAGTCGAGCAGGAAGCAACGTTTTTAAGATAAATTTTAGTCACAACTTGAGAAAGGAAGGTGATAGCTGTACGAAATTTTTAAACACTACATATGGAGGGACATGTAACAATTTRGCTTGGTCAAAACATCCCCAACAAGCCCATGAAACCATAGCTAAAAATCAATATATTAGTCATAATTTGAGACAGGAAGGAGCTTGCTAAATGAAATTTGAAGTCAATAAATTATGTTTACATGTTCATAATCATTTTATTTGATTCATTGTTCTGTTTTAAACTGTACATAGACAGTCAATAAATCATTTTTTACCATTACTTACTTTTAAAGAGTAACTTACCCCAAATTTAACTTTTTAGCTGATAAACTGTCTAGAATGTGTCTAAAATGTTATATAGTACTGTTTCTGTGCTAATTTTGATGTTTTTGTGTGTATTTGTTCAAATCTGTAATATTTTGGTCTAAAAACGTGTTTTTGCTGCTCATATGGGTAGAGCAGTGGTACTGCAGGCTAATTTGCATATTGGTTAACAGATCTCCACGGTGACGTGTCTTCTCCACGGTTTCGTCACAGCGGCTGTGTTCTGGTATAAAAGCCTCTCTCTAAGACACGCCCCTGCAGCAGTCAGAGGGTGGAACAGTTAGCAAGCTTAGCATGATCGTCTGTTGACCTTCAGCCTCGGGTGGGGAGAGATGACTGCTGTGCTGCTCTCCCCCCCCCCCCCACACACACACACCAGCAGTGCGTCCTGCACAGCGAGTTTTAAGGATTTTTTTGCGAAATTTATGGATTTTTAGGGCTCTTTATACAGGTAAACGTCCAAAGAGATTGACATGGAACTGGACCGAACTTCAGTCAAACAAGATCCAACACTTTTATTCCTGATTAGTGATCTTGTGAGCAGCTGCAGCTGTATGCTTTTATTTTTTCTGTCAGGCTGTCGGAGTGCTCCACCTCCTYTGTCCCATACTGTGGTCACTCGCCATGTAGCATCAATTATGCTAATGCTAGCTGCCTGTCACGTTCTCTCATCCTGGCCACACCTCCACTCTCTAAACTCCCCCTCCCCACCCACACCCCCTCCCCTACCCACTTTGATGCATTTTTCAAATTTTGCCTTGGTGCTGAGTTATCTTTTCACAGGGGGGTAAGATACACTTTAAGTTGCACCACAGGACACATCAATCCAACCAATCACGGTTAGGGAAAACTCCGCCCACACACCAACTAGGGAAGCTTTGGCCCAGTCCCAATGCTCAGTGCACACCCTACGTCCCTCTGTGAAGTGTGGATTCAGTCGAAGTGCACATAAGTGTTGGAGTGCGCAGGTTACAAGTGTGCAAAACAATTGAGAATTGGGACAGTACAGATTACGTCATCAAACACTGGTAGCTACTAGGGGTGCAACGATACAGAAAATTGACGATTCGGTTCGGTTTGATACTTTAGTCTTATGGTTCGATATTTTTTYGATACAAAAAAGAGAAATTTCCATGCCCCTTTTAACTTGTAATTTATTTAAATTAATTATGAACGTGTTTAACCTCAAAAGTAGAGTTTTTAAATTAAATGTTACTGAAACAGCAAGTTGATCTGTGCTCAAAAATGCAGCCTAGGTGGAGTAGTCGAACACAGATCCACTGATCCTTCAACACAGCATCTTCAGAAGACAAGTTGGTAAAATAAATTTTAAAATCTGTATTGTTCCATACATAGTGTGTATTGAACCTAAAGCACTGTTCAGTACGGTTTGATACAGGTACATGTATTGTTGCACCCCTAGTAGCTACTAGTCACAGTTAGGCCAAATTTCATATACATAAAMGTAAATGTTTAAAGAAAGAAGCAAATTTTATCTCCTTCATGATATTACTACTACATATATTCACACATATTTTTCCTCTCTTTTCATTTATAGTTCTTCATTCCCCCAGGCAGCATTGTTATTTTTCGTACCATATTCGAATGTTCAATAAAGGTTTATAAAAAAAAAAAAATGGTGGCTGTTTTGGCAGCAATGAATTGTGGGTAATATATTTCACCAAAGTCCGTAAAAATGCGGACTTCGCGGAAGGGTGGAAATAGTACCCAAAATGGGCGGGTCGAAGGGCGGATGTGGAGAATGTGGGACACACTACACACACAAACCCTTCAACATGAACGTACATTTGAAGTGCACAAGGGTGGAACGAGGGTGGGAGTGCGAGTATTGGGACAGGGCCTTTAGCTGCATTGGAGCGCTAGCAGTTGCTATTGTCTCAGGATGATGATGTCATAACAGGAGCCGAGCACCAACAGCAAAGGCTGCGTTCCATTCCAAAATACCCAAATGTGAACTTCACAAAGGTTTAACATTTACACTTGGATTTAAATGTTTAGATTTAGGATTTAATAATTAAATATATTTTTAACATTTAAATTTAACATTTAGTAAAAATTAGGAAATGCAAGAGCAGTGAGCTGAATAATCAAAAAATCTGTTAATATAAAATACGTGAAATCTTTTAACATTTTATTTTACACTTGTCGCCCCATAGTCCTGTGTGTCCCTGTGGAATGGTGTTTTAATTGAGGATCTGCTGTATTTTGCTCCTTTAAGCGTCCCTTCGTCCCTGACTGCCACCACCGTGCTTCACTGTGAGTTGGTGTTGGACCGGTGACGAGTGGTTCCTGGTTTCCTTCAGACGTAACATTTAGAACAAACAGATCGGTCTTGGTTCCATCAAAGGATCCAGTCTAGAACTTCTGACCTGCTGAGTTGATCAAATCTCCACAAAAGACACTTTTCTTGTTTACCTCTTGAGCTGATTGTTGTTTCAGAACATCCATCATCTGCTTCTCTTTATCACTCAGGTTTTGTTCATTTTGCCTGAAAGCCTTGAGGAAAAAAAAAGCTCTGCTTGTTTTTAAGTAATAAAACGTTAGAACACTCTTAACCTTGAGCGTCTTGTTTGAGTTGATTCATTTTATTTGAGCTGCAGTTCTCATCACATCTTCTGTACTGACTTAAACCCTCTGCAGTCTGTTAAAAAAACCTTCAGTGAAGAAATCTAAGCCTCCAACATTTGCTGCAATAAATCTTTGCCACTTGAATGAAATGGCTCTTATTGCACGCTGCTGGCAGGAGATCAGGATTAAGTCTCTCCTTCCTGGGTGTCAGTGCGGCTGACCTCCGGGCGAAACAACAACTCGCTCGTTAGATTAGATAAAACAGCTGACGAGYAGCTAAACCCTCGCTGCTCTGCTGCAGTGATGTGCAGCCGAGACTCAGAGGAATGGTGCTGTTTTTGTTCCTGTTGCCAACACATGATTTAAATCTTTCCTGACAGCCGACTGACTCTGACCCCAGAGCTGCTCCTCACAGACCGGTGACTGAGGAGAGGACTGCAGGTGAAACAAAGCAAGTTCAGTTCCAACGCCATTAAACAGGAAGTTCAACCATTTTAAAGTGGGGCTCTGATTTATGAACAGTCATTATCTTACCAGTTGCAGACAGAACAACCTCAGGTTCCTCAGTTTTTTAACTGAGGCAATATTATGTGTTTCTCAGGCATATATTTAAATACTATTCCATAATAAAGTATCTATGTCACCTTTAGTTGTTATTAAAATGCTG
>NW_013952780.1:175972-178523 GCF_001266775.1 Austrofundulus limnaeus
CCTCTAGTAATATATTTACTGAGAAAAATGGTGACGTGTTAAATACTTATTTTACCCGCTGTGTCTGCAGAAGAAGGACTACACCTGACTATGGAGCATTAAATGTAAAATAAAATGTTCAAACATGTCACACAACATTTTTTCAATATTTAGCTCAATTTCTGAGTGTTAAAAATTTCCACTATCCATTTACTGTTATTTATCTCACTGTCCTTACATTTTTCCAAGTCTTACTAAATGTAAAATTTAAATGTTGTCATTTAATGTTGAAGTTTACATTTAGATTTTTGTTGGTGCACAGTTTTTCTTGTGATGTCATCATCCTGGTACATAAAGGCTGCTAATGCTTCTAACGCTGCTAAAGATGGCATTTCAACTTTAAATTCAAAATGTGTTCATTAAAAACAATATGGTAGTTGGAAGTACAGCTGGGACCCTGGCTGCAGCTGCAAGTTTGATGAGTTGTAGGACAGGGTTAGCAGTATTAGCAATGTTACAATCATCCTTTGTTATGATGACGACGTCATAATAAAAGCCGTGCACCAATGACAAAAGCTGGATTCCATTCCAAAACACACACTTAAATGTACTTTGACATTTAAGGCTCTCACATATTCGGGCGCACTGTGCGCTAGTCATGAGCCACCCGGACTCTGCGCATATTGTCCACGGATGTTTGACACTTCATACTTGAACGTACTGACCACCTGAAGAATTCTTTAATTTCTCGCAATTTCAGTCATGATGTCAAGGATGAGGAGGAAGAGATAGTTTGCATTTTAGCTTTAAAACAACAAAAGAAAAAAAAAAAAGAAAAGAACTACCAGGATCGGAGCTATTTCCTCCCATAAATTTGTTGTTTGCTCACAGTCTTTAGATTCCTTCATTGACGCATCATAAAGTTTTCTAATCTCCTCTATGAGGCGCTCTTCAAAATTTGACTCCATTTCATCCACAAATGACACAGATTCTCAATTTTATCAGCTTGGTGTCGCATCCAAAGCAGTTTAACGTGAACTCGCCGGGCAGTTTATTGAACGACACCACGGACGCGGACGTAAAAAATTGATATCTGTGCGGACGTCCGCTTCGAGTCCGCGCAGACCTCCACGGACTGAAGTACGCCCGAGTATGTGGGGACCTTTAAATGTAGCCAGGCCCTTGCCTTCCTTCTCATTTCCACTCTAATCTCCCATCTCTGCTAAGTCTGGGATTTCTCACATTTCTCTGGTAGAATTTTAGCCGAGCCAATCAATGAACAGAAGGAGTTGTTAATGGCGATGTCAATTTTCTGTGCTGTTTTAGCCTGTCTGTATTTTAGCAACGGCACTGAAGGAAGTGAATGAAGCCATTAACTCGGCGTTGACAAGGCTTACATATTAAATTAAACGTGTCTCTCAAAGCCTGCAGCTCTCATTTACAGTCATCTCGTTCAGCTCAGTACTTCTCTCTTCCCAGTAGCTGATGGTTGTTTACAGCACATGCTATTTCAGGTTAGCTTCTTAGCTTAGCTTCCTACATGGACAAACTGGTACACACGCATCACGGCCAAACGTTAGTGTTTGGGTAAATCAGATCCAATCATTTTAAACTTCAACAGAGACCACGCCTACAGCAAAAAAATAAAAAATAAAAAAATAAATTGCTTCTCAATAGCTGAGAGTCCGGACCCTGTGTATGAAGCAAAGAGTAGAACAAAGGGCTGGTTTTTACCAGGCTAATTTAGCTGCAACATTTGAAATGTTTTTTTTTTTTGCATTTAGATTTCTATAAATAAAAGGTACTTTATTTGTCATCAATGCATGTTCTCATACAATGGTGACATCTGTGCTCTGCATTTGAGCCATCMCACGAGAAAAACCCAAGTGGAGCAGCGGGCAGCTATGTAAGCGCTTGGGGAACAGTTGGAGGGTCCTGCTCAAGAACACCACAACATGTGGGCATAGTGGGGAGTTGAACCTGTGACTTTCTGGTCCCCTGTCGGCTGCCCTACCACTGAACCACGGTGCAGTGGTAGAATTAGGATTTAATTTGTACAGAAATTATCTAACATTTAGTAAAAAAAAAAAAATAGCAAAATGTAAGAACAGCAAGCTAATGATAAAATATTGGAATTGGATTGTTTACTAAGATTTTACACTCAAAAAGTGAGCTAAATAATGTAAACGTGTTAGTGACATTTTTAACATTTCATTTTACACTTGGTGCCGCATTCCATAGTGACAGAATTCTATAAAAGTGACAATGTGATGCAAAACTGAAGGTGTTTACACAAACATCTGTAAAATGAAACAACAACAACAAATACAACAACAACTCACTTTGTTTTCTGGGTGCAATCAGAGTTCCTGTTGGCTCATGAGTTAGGTCGTAATTAAACTCATTGGGCCTCATGCAAGAACATGTTCATGTTCTTATCCTAAATTTCTCTTACTTTTGTTCGTACAAAGGGTTCGTACGAACATGTCATGTCAGATTCAACAAACTCTTCTATCGTCAGGAAAAGTGTGTAAATGAGCTGCGTAAATTCACCTGTTCTATCCAGCTACTC
>NW_013952780.1:179038-181068 GCF_001266775.1 Austrofundulus limnaeus
GATTTATTTTCAACTCAAAATATCTTCAAACTAACGAAATATAAAGTTATTAATGAAGAAAACCCGTCTGACTGGCTGTTCATAAAATATACGACAGGTCTGGACCACTCGTAAATTTTGTTCATATCTGAAAAAAATCTTAGAATACGAAAACATTGGTGAATGTCACAAATTCTCCTAAATCACTCGTACGCACAACTTAAGAACAAATCTGTGCGTACGAACGGTTCTTGCATGAGGCCCATTGTCTCCAAACTGAGGTTGTTCAAAAAGCTATCTACAACAGGTAAGATATTTATTGTCAACTTTTACACAGGACCTCTAAAATGACTGGGATACCCCTTTAACTACTTAGTCAGTCTTGTTCCATTTTTTAAGTCTTACTCTGATTCTCCTCATCGCAGCAACGATCTCCATCCGGCTGCCGGGTCGACCCACCTCCAGACTGCCGATGTACTGAAACACAGAGTCCACACATCAACACTTTAACTGGTTGTGTTTTCTATTGTTTCATCATCGCTCAGAGTCAAACACCTGGGATTATTTCATGAATCAAAGCACCGAGAAGACCTCTGTCAACTTGTGATGACATCATTTGTTTTGTTGACCAACAACCAGCCAGGCTGCAGCTTCATCACAACCACATCTATTTAGGAGCAAAAACATGAAGCTGACAGAAAAGCTGCTGGATCCTGGCTCCGTCAGCCTGTCTCCAGACTGAACAACACACCTGGAATAAAACACCTGGAATAAAACACCTGGAACATGAAGAAAAGTCAAAGAGCTCAAACCTCTTCCTCTGAATCTTATAAAGTCAATCACAGCTGAAAATGATCATCACAGTTCTGCTGAGGCCACGGAGCAGGATCTGGTCACTGTTCGGACCAACACACCTGATTCACACACTGTTGCAGGAGGAGGGGGGGAGTGTGGGGGTCCTTACCTTTGCCTCGAAGCAGACCCCATGTTTGAACACCTCCTCGTTGTGCATGGGGAGCCTCAGGTCCAGCGCGTCGTCCACCAGGTTGTATTTGGTGACTCCCGGCATGGTTCGGTTCGGCTCGGTTCGGCTGCAGACTTGTTTTACGACCGCGCTAGAGACCTGCAGATATGCGCACCTCCTCCCTCTCCTCCTCCTCCTCCTCCTCCTCCTCCTCCTCGGGGAGACGCGGGGGTCACGCGCGGGTTGAGGCTCCTCTCGCGGCTGATTGGCTGGCTGTTGGCTTAATTAAAGCGCTACTCTGGGATCGGCGGATGATGGAGCCGGACTCTGACGCTGACGCACGGACGACACGCAGCCGCCGCCGGGGTCCGGATGACGCACGGATTCTACACACGATCAAGAGTTTTTTCTTCTTCTTGAAGCATCAAACCTCCGGTTATTTATTTCATTTAGTTTCCTCCCAGAGGTGGCGATTTATAGATATATATGTAAAAATCTAAATGAGCCTTTAAAGCAAAAAAGGAGTGACAGAAGCTGCAGCTGCTGATTGTTTGTGTGACATCTAGTGGAAGCTGGAGGAACAACACTGATCCTGGAACCCACCCGCAAAAGTCAAGTTAAACTAGACATGGGTTTTTACGATGTAAAAACAAGTGTGCATTGCCATGTAGCATGGCTTTACCTGCAGCAGTGGACTTGCAGAATGAACTGTGACCAAGTTCAAATGTGTTTTCTAAACCAGCTTGTGCCTGTCAAGTCAGCAGGTGTTTGTAATAAGGGTAGTTGTGTGACAATATGAAGTTTGTAGAGATTTTCTGTTAAAGTTACTGTTGCTGGGTTTCGAACCCTGATCTCCTACATCAGGGCTATTCAATAGGCGGCCCGGGGGCCACATCTGGCCCGAGAGTGACCAATGTTTGGCCCGCCAATTGGTTCATTCATCTCTTAAGCCCAAACCCCCAGTTTTCGACTTTAATTAATATGTTCTTTTAGTTAAAAATAGACATGTTTGGTATCTACAGAAACATCAGAATCTTGGATAGAAGCTGGTAAAAACCATTTCTATGAACATCCAAGACAGTTTAAG
>NW_013952780.1:182180-191169 GCF_001266775.1 Austrofundulus limnaeus
AATTAGGAGTCTTCTGATACCAGTTGTTCTCAAGTACTTCAGTTTTGGTACTTGATGATCAGAGGCCTATAAAGTACTTGAAAAAAAAAACTAAATAAAAGTAAAATTACATGAACAGAAAATGACTTATTTCACTGATGAGAAAACTACTCAAGTATAAAAGTCATAAAACTGTTCACAAAAATTGGGAAAGTAAAAGTAAAAGTACTTTTACACACTTTAAGAAATAAACTGTTGAATTTRCKGAACCAAACTGGTTCCACTAAACCAGGTTGAGTAAACTGTATGTATATTCTTTGCTCAGTTTACTCAACTAGGCTTAGTGGAACCAGTTGACATGATTTGCTGAGTAAATTCAACACTTCAGCTTAGAGTGCTTTTAGAGTTCTTTAAAGTAAATAAGTAAAAGTATAATTTTAGCTTTAAAATGTAACGAAATAAAAGTAAAAGTAGTTGTTTAAAAATAATTGGTAAAATTACAAATCCTCAAAAAACTACTTAAGTACTGTAACAAAGTAAATGTACTTAATTACTACAAACCTCCCAGAGTACTTACTGAGTTAGAACTTAAACATGACACAATGACTTAAAAACATTTTATCTAGAGCTGTGGTTCTCCATCTGTCGTTCCCCCACCCTAACCCACAATGATTGCTATTGAGAACCAGCTACAAACCACTGTGACTTTCTGGCACCAGCATCCTAACAAGGGAAACACCGCGTTATGTAAAAGAACAAATGTTTATATTTTTTAAACATTTTAAATTTCTTCATTTTGCTGCATTTGATTATTWATTTACAATTGCCCCTTTTCCACTAGTGCCACTTAGTGTAATGTCGGTACAGTTCCAAGCCATTTCCATTAGTCCAGATTCATGGAACYGGCCCTTTTTTAGTACCTACTTCATTGTGGTTCCAAGCGGTCCCAGTCAACACCAAAATATGATGTCAGAACACTGTTCGTCACTGATTGGCTAGGAGGTGGAGTCCATGGTTGCTCTAAGCGGCCTTTACATACTCAAGGAGCCATTTTTTTCAATTATAGCAGTGACATTAGTTGTGTTTCCATCCAATTTTTATTCAAATTTTTAGCAAATTTTTAAATTTCAGAACTTATTCGGCAAATGTCTTTYCATCTCTCATTTTGCGCATTAACTTTTTTTTCCCCGAAAAACCCCAAAACCACCTCCACCAACTGCCCAAAACACACCCACTGGAACTGGACTGGAACGTCAATGGAAAAGCACCCRAAATGACCCGTTCYGACACTGACCGTACCGACACTACACTGGCACTTGTGGAAAAGGGACATTACCTTTGTCTTTGTTTGACTTCTGCATTTTCTGAAGCGTTTTCTTTTGATATTGACTACCACCGGCTGACAAGGTTTTGCACTTAGCTTTTGGAGTTGCTTTAGTCTGTACCAATCCCAGTAGTAAGCAATGAGTTTGTAGGAAAAWMTGCATTGTTCAAAATGGAATGTCCGAATAAACAGGAATTCGCTGGATTTCTTCTTAAAAACTTTATTTTCAATCTTCTGGCTCCAATTAGGTTCACACTACAGCACACAGGCCTCAGGGTAAGACCTTGGACTGAACCAAAACAAAACACATGAGCCCTGCTTTGAGCAGACTCTGCAACTCTGAATATTTTTCTCTACTATAATAATGTACATCTCTTCCTGGTTACACCCMTGGAYGTGTTACCTTTTACGTCAGACGTCARAAYGTAACTCAKTTTTRTTTARACTAAAGAAAGAACACATGATAACACACACCAACTCTTTGTCTGCTTTAACTTACTTAAAATGATCAGAAAGTGTAAAATACAATTCCTTCAARCTGGCTGACTGGATTAGTTTGCACAACATCAACATGACCACTCATTATATGCTGAKGACTCCATGTTGTATRCYATTGGCCCATCCCCTRAAACAGTATTCCAGTCTCTAAAACGAAGCTTCTTGGATATTCAAAATGCTTTTGCAAATTTGAAATTATCCTTGAATGCTGAGAAAACTAAAGTTCAATGGTTTAACTGTAAGAATAATGTAAATCCCTCAACTTGGTCTTCACTACAACAGATGAAACGATCCTTGAGCAGGTTAMAGAGTACAAATACTTATGAATCTGRTTAGACWGTTCATCGTTCTTCRGTCACCACATCACCACACTGCAAACTGAGGTCAAAGAAAAACTTAKCTTCCTGTGCAGAAACTGCTCATCTTTTACATCCTCAGCCACAAAGGTCATTGTTGAAAYGTGTWTTCTTCCTTTGTTTGATTACGRTGATATAATTTATCTCCAYGCTTTCAAGTGAAATCTTCAAAAATTAGATTCAATCTATCATTCTGCCAYTTGATTTGTTACTAATGCTCCGAAACTCACCACTGTCCATTTTACTCAAGTTTACTGCCTTTCCTTGCAGTCTCATCATAATACCCACTGGCTCTTGTTCATTTATAAAACCCTACTAGGTCTTTCACCTCCTTATTTAAATCAATTACTACAACAAGAACCCCCCTCAAGATRTAATACCYRTTCCTCCCAACTTATTAGACTGAAAAYTCCTAAAACCAAGTCTTCTTTTGGCCTTATACCTTCAGTTTCACTGCTGTAAATGATTGGAACTTTTATCAAAATACACTGCATTATTAACACTTTCATTTCTCTTTCTGCTTTTAAACACAGACTGGAAGAGTTTTTTAAAGATTTATGTAACTGTTTTACATAATAATTGAATTGCTGTATACTGTATGTACTGTATATGTTGTATATACTGTATATGTTGTTGCCCTTTCCACTTGTTAAGTGTTTTAGCACTTTCAGGCGAACATTGTAAATAAGAAACTGTTCTTAATGTTTTGCCTGGAGAAATAAAGGTTAAATAACTAAATAAACAACGTTGAGTTTAATGACGTTTAATGACATCCGTGACGCTGGCCAATAATTACAGTCCTTTCCTAGAAAGTCCAGTCCTTGAATCCAGGATTTGTTGGAGAGGAAATTGCTTGCTTTCATTCTCCTAGATGTGTAATCAGCAGGGTTCAACTCAGAGTTAACGTACCTCYGCTGACTGACCTTGCAGTGATCTCTGATAAGTGAAACTCAATTTGCAACCAAAGTCTTAAATCCGGCACAGACGTTCACAATGCAGGTCAATACTGTGGTGTTATCAGACCAGGATGTGGATTCCTTGAGGGGTATTTTTTAACTCGTCTCCCATCATTTTATCAATTTTCACAGCTACAGCAGTCGCTGCTGGCTCTAATCTAGTTAGCTTCGAAGGTGAGACTCCAAACAAAAATGAGCAATGGGCTTCCCCTCTTTCATTTGTGACACAAAGGTATGTAACCACATCAAACCCTCTCGCACTCACGAGACCGAGAGCTCAGGAGGTCTGGACCCAAACCTGAGGTGAGGAAAGTGAAATAATAAAGTTAATATTGTTTCTCAGTGAGAATCACACGGGAGCTTTAGGCTGACTCACCGTACAACATTCAGAGGTCCAGTGATGAGTTCTGGTCTGACTCAGTATTGGTCTCATCAGCTGCTTTGGGAGATCAGTTACTGTATCTCCTCCTGCCATCAGGAGCTGCAAGAGACGGTTGATGGAAACAAACACTGGTGTTCATTAACAAAAAGCACCCTGGGATTGTTTTTATTCAGAAAAGAGAAAATAATGATTTGGGTAACATTTGAAAATGTTTAATTTATTTAGAATTATTCAACTGTTTTAACAGCAACAAAACAAGTTACTTTATTATAACAAAATCTGCTTATTTTGACTGTTTAAAATGAAATGAATTTAACATGAAATAATTGCATAATTCAAACAATATGTAAATGTAATGTTTTTAGAGTGTAGCACTTATTTAAATTAGGAGGATAAGCTGTAACGGTTTAACAAATCAGGAAAAGTGATGTGTGTCCTCACAAATAACTAAAACATCAACCCTGTTCTTTAAAATAAATAACATGTTGGAGCATTTTAYAGTTTTAAAATACAGTTTTCATCTTTGACACTTAGTATCTGCAAGAACTCTCTCGTTTAGCTGAGTCACATTAAAATGTTTTCTAAACCCCAACTCTTTTTTTGATTGAAATGCCATTAAAATGTTCGACAAACATATTTTTGGCTGCTATAATGTCTTTTTATTCAGAATTTAGAACTATGATATGTAAAAGTCTAACTTTGCAGCTCTGTGGTTCACTAAACTAAAGATTAAAAATTGTTTGCAGGGATGACTTTGGAGTCAGAAAGTTAGCAGTGGATTTTTTTTAAATTGAAAATATTTGATTTGAAATGAGTACTAATGATTACAAACAAAAGAATAAAAAATATAAAATGAATGCGCTAAACTGATAATTTTAAGTTTAGCAATAGAAAAGAGTTTCAGCAGCTTTAAACTTGTTGAACATAAATACATCCCTCCAACAGGGGGCAGCAGAGCTCTGTTCTCTCTTTAGGGTTTAGCTCCTGAAGCAGACCTCAAAACCAAACACATTTGAAACTCTTTTTCTGGGGCACATGTCCTTTAAAACTTRGTATAATAGCAGGCAGAATGAACTCTCAGTCCAAATAAACAGAACATCTTCCTGAGCTCATTACYGTTGACTTCCAGGAACAAAGCGTACCCTGAGCTCCACTTCAGAGGACAGAAAACCTCCATCATCTATATTGAGGAGRCCTTAAATTGGCTCATTTCAAGTCTCACAACGTGCATCCAGTTCCTGCAGCTTTACTGTTATCATCACTTATTCCCTAAGAATTACTTCACACTGGATGACAACCCCTTTGCCCTCTCTACAACACAACACAACACAACACAACACAACACAACACAACACAACCAAGCTGGATCACAGAATATTTGAAACCCTTCAGTGTGAAGACATTCAAACTACTGCTACTATAATACTCAACAAAAAGATTCAACACTGCTATTTTCTGTCCCTGAGAAAACCTGAGCAAAATATGAGATCATCCCTGTTTGTTCCCCAGAACCCACCCTGGTACACCCATCGCTGCGTTCCTCAGTATCTATGTTCTTCATTACCTACACAGCATGTTCTCCTGTTCCTCAGTACCTACAGTATGTGTCCACAGTATCTATCCCCTGAAACTTTGCTCTGAGATGTAAAATAAAACTGAAGCTGAGTTTTTGAGAAAAAATAATCTATGTAATTTAAGTAATTTTTCAGATTTCTTTATACGTACATAAACCTGCAAGATGGAGGAAAGTCTGTATAATTTACGGACAATATGTACAACTTGACATGTAGGCTATGCTTCATTAGTTCCTATWTTATTCTGCACGTTCCACCAGGGCCATGTGTCCCCTCTGGTTCACCAAACTTAATATGCTCCCTCGTAACTGTTATCCCAGGGTTAAAAAGGAAAGTCATGAAACATGCTTGGGTCCTCAGTCAAAGGTTGTTCAATGAAAATAAAAAAAACTATATACTGTATAACAGTGCATGCCTTGTACCGGGAAGCATACTGAGGAACATATGGGCGCACCAGAGGGAACATGGATATCTGGGGAACATACCAGGCAACGTAAGGATGTCCTCATGAACCAGCCATCAGATCTTCAGGTGTGTATTTCTTGAACAAACATCTGAAGCCTTCACCTATAGTCAAAGACAACTCATGTTTTATTAAATATTTTTTAATATGATAAGTCAGTGGTTCCCAAACTTTTTTTATCTTCTGACCCACAAAATATCCATGGCAAAATCTTGTGACCTCAAAATATAACTGTTCTGAGTACATGAATTTCATTAACAACCCTAAAAACACAGGCTTGTACACAAATATAAATACTTATTTTTACTTATTTTGTGTTTTTGTATTAATTATAGGGAAAATACTACATCAGCGATTATTTTATTACCCTTTAAATTGATTTCTGGAGATTATCCAAGGTGCTTCATGACCCATAATTGGGTCCCAAGCCCAACTTTGGAACCATGCAGTGGTTCCCAAACTTTTCAGCTTTTGACCCACAAAATAACAGTAGCAGAGACCTGTGCCCCCAACTATTTTTGGATGATAAACATTTGTATCAGGTCAACAAAACACGGGCATAGTAACAATATTTTTTTATACTACATTTATCCATTTTGGGATATGGGCACCAGTGACCCACGGAACCCTGAAAAGGAAGAAGCGTGTACAGAAAATGGATGGATGGATTTATCCATTTTAAACATACTAAACTCACTCCTTTGTAACAACTAAGGCAAAAATGTAATTAATTCAGAAAATCTTTTCAGGACCCCACCTTGATGTTTCGGGACCCCACTTTGAGTCCCGACCCCAACTTTGGGAAACACTGTGATAAGTCATGCAGCATGAAGACAATTACTGAGGCTGGTAAACCTATGCATTGTGYATTAACACACAAATATCCTAAATATAGTTTTCCTTCAWGAAAACATGCCTAATTCACTTAAAGTGTTTTTATTTCACACTAACATCTGGTGACTGACAGTGTTTTATTGTAGAGGACCTTCTGATGTCTCTGTGAGACTCAGGGGAGGTACCAGAGTGTCCACAGTGAGAAATGTGTCATTAAAGGTTCAGTAATTCTCCATATATGGAGCACTTTTATTGAGCTAACAGACTTTTTAAAGTTTATTTAAACCAGAAATGGTCTAAATGAAGTAGTTCCTCATTTTCTAATGGATGCCTTTTGGTCCAGTTCTCTAAAGCTGGTCCTCAGAGCGGAGCAAACAGAACTCAGAAGCTGCTATTTTCAGCCCAACTGCTGACTGACATGAGATCAGCTGCTCTGMGACGTCCATCGCTCTTCATAGGTCAATAATAACTCACTCTGCTGGGTTTGTTGAAACAGCTGAAAGCAGAAGTGACCTAACGGCAGCACCATGTGACTCTGAAAGTCTCTTGGTTATTGCCAAACACATTGGTCACTGTTGTGTTTGTGACCGCAGTGTGACTGCACGTCACTGTTTCCGGTCTTTTCAACGGTGTGTGATCTTCATGACTATACGCTAATTTAAACCAAAAACAAGACATCATATGAATAAGCAATGAAAAAAAAAATAAGATAAAAACCCCTGATATAAAATATTTTGTAGAATTTTCCCAAACAGGAAAAACTAAGCAAACTGTGTCAGATTTAACTGTATTGCAAGGAATTTTTTAAAAYAGTGTTTGTTTAGAAAAGTTATGTGACTAAAGTCCAATTGATAATTGGGGTTAGAGAGYGGAGGTGTGGCCAGGACRAGAGAACGTGACAGCTAACATTAGCATAATTGATGCTACATGGAGAGTGACCACAGCGATGCAGATAGTTACATCTAAACGGTCTGAGGTGGAGGATTTTTCACCCCCCTCCTCACCAGAGGCAGAGAGAGACTTGAACTCAGTCTGGGACTGACTCATGTTGGCTCTCTCGATCAGGACATGAAGCTCCAGCAGCCTCGGCTGAGCTGTCCGCCCCAAGTCATGCCTCTAGAAATGACATCATGACAATAAAGAAGTGACCTCATCTGACCACATACAGGAATTCTGCCAAGCTTAGATGTAAACTATTATATGTGTGTTTGTGTTGTTTTTAGTGCAAGTTGTGTGACTAAATAARAAATCAGCAGTTGCTGTCCTTGTTCTGAAAGACTCAACTCATGTGATTTCTCAGAAGRTACTAACTTTGATCATTTCTAACAACACAACAATCTAATCACAGTGGTGTAGAAAAACCGACTGCACACAAAACAATTTAATATGAATACATCAATATGTGAAGTGCATTTGAGAATCAATAAAAATATGTTTCAAGTGTCTGCTGAGAAGACAGATRAAGACATTTTGCTTGTCATTGCAAGAACTAAAAACCATAGCCTGTTGCTCCATTTATATGAGTTGAATTTAAAATCACATTCCCATTGTTCTCTTCTGAGGGTCATTAGAGGTCCACATATTTGACTCACCTGCATGAAGATGTGAACTGGAGAGAAACAGTTGGAACAAAAACAAAACAAAACAAAAAAACTCCCCATCTAATAGATCCCTTCTCTCGCTTTCTCTTTTTTTGTGTCCAAAATWTGACAAAAACTGACCTCAAAAGAGAGCCTTAGATGTGAAGTGAAAGAAAGAAGCTTCTTAGTACCTAATGGCCTTTTTGCATTGCAAGCCCCAGTCTGGGTTCAAACCCGGGCTCAGACTGCCTGACTTCTGGAACCGCGAGACCAGTAGTTCCATCAACATCAGCTGCTGTTGTCCATTGATTGGTTTGTTGGCTTTGTTGGCCTGTGGAGTCATGTCACACAGAAGAGATTAACTTTATTTGAATYATTTTCTACGACTGAAATGTTTTTTTTTTTACACAAGTTCATCTAAAAAAGAACAGCAGCAAGCAACAACAAGCTAGCATTAGCTTACCAGTTTCTGTTGTTTTGCCTCTTGTTTTCAGCGTCGTACTGCTGGATGGCCTGGATCGGTCTTCAGCACTTTTCCTTTGAGTTTGGTATTGTCCATTGATGTGACACAAATAAAACAAAATAAGATTTGTGTGTACTTAAACTGATGATCCCCACTCACATCTACGCAACTCTTTGCACAATACAAATACAACCAGGGCCGGGGTTGAATAATGCCAGACGGAGCGAGGCCGGGCCTTATGATGCAAAACTACCATCCATAGTATTTCAATTCAGTTTCAATTCAATACATTTTATTTATATAGCGCCAAGTCACAACATACGTTGTCTCAGGGCACTGTACATAAAAAGAACAATCTAAAGAAGAAACCAGCAGATTGTGTTGAATCACTTCATCACAGTCTCCCATCCTGAGCAAACAGTGGAGAGGAAAAACTCCCTGCTAATCAGGAAGAAACCTCCAGCAGAACCAGGCTCAACAGAACTGAGTTTTTGGGGGTGGATGAGCTGCTACTGAGACCTCGCGAGAGCTGTGCGTGAGTAATATGGCGGAAGGTTGGTAAACAAACTAAACATGACTC
>NW_013952780.1:191833-194769 GCF_001266775.1 Austrofundulus limnaeus
GCTCTGTTGAGATGGTGATGATGAAGACTGAGAGGTTCCCAGTTCCTTCAAACAGGTCAAACCAGTCAATAAAATCTGTAATAACTTTACCTAATGGAAGCATATATAAAGTAAAGAGGATTAGTCCAAGCACTGAACCCTGAGGAACTCCACGACTAACTCTGGTGAAAGCAGAAGATTCTTCATTAACACTAACAAACTGAAATCTATCAGTTAAATAAGACTCAAACCATTTTAGAGCTGTTCCTGTAATCCCACTATCAAGTTCAAGTCTACGTATTTCTCTGGACTGTGTCTGCAGGAGGCTGGTTAGAACACAAGTTTGAGAAAATACACAAATCTWAAACTCAAACAGGTTTCCTTAAGAGTTTGTCTATATTTTGATCTGTCTTCCAGCTCTTACTAGTTTCCCAGTTCTTGATGATCAATAGATAATTCCCACAGCATGGTGCTACCACCACCGTGCTTCACAGGGGACACTTCCATCTCTGCTGAGCTCCACCAGGACATGTTCTTCGGTCCCTGAGATTCAGTGGACGACTYTGTCAGGTTTGCTGTGATGACAAAATGTTTTCATTTAGTGCATGACTTTTTTTCTTCATTGGACGTTTARGGAATTTAGATCACAGATGCACTTATTATACTAACTATGTGGCTTCCAAAAACATTGGTTGGGTCTAAAAGCTAAAGCGACAAATATTTATATAAAAAATAAAAGATCCAAGCCCAGGCCATCAGTTTGTGTCCCGGCTGATTTGACTCTTCAACTTCTTGTTTATGAGTTTCTCATTAATGTTTTAATTCTTATTTAGCTGATGATCTTAACTCRTGACAAATAATCTGTTCAAATAACAGGCCGACAGAAATATGGTGGGAAATGCCAGTCCTGGAGGAAACTGCTGTACTTCTGCTCACATTTACTCTCCTCATAATTTTTAGTTGATGTGAGGAAAATTCTTTTCTGTCAGTCTTATTTGTGGGGAAAAAAAGCGAGTAGTGTTTCCCAAAAGAAAACTCAAAGAAATGCTAAATGTTTTGAATATTTGTCCGGGTCACAACAAACATTGCAAGRAGTAGGTCAGTTGAAGGAAATATTGAACAGAATCAACTCCTCTGATTGTTTTTGTTTTGTTTTTTATAAAAAGAACTGAAATTTTTCAATAATCACATCAAAACTTCTRCATTTCTCACTTCACCAGGTTCAAGTTTTTTTTTTGTGTGATCAAGCTAAAGGGATGTGATTGGAGTGATGAACAATTAATATCTTACCTGTTGTAGGTAGCTCTTTGACCTCAGGAGAAATTAAGTTTATAGACAAAAGTGCTGCAAACAATTTTATTAATCTGACTTTAGTCATAACAAAACACAAAGGACAGAAAGTCTGTTGGGAGTGGACAAGATGTGTTTTATTCATGAAAGAAGGCAGCAGTTTGTGTTTTATTTCCTTATTTTTTTTACCTTTATTTTACCAGTCAAATCCCACTGAACTCACAGTTCTATGTACGTTCCACTTAGGGGTTTACAACCAGGTGCTGGAAAACTGAAGTGATGCATTCTGGGTAAAGGAAGCCGGCCGTCTTCACTTCAAAATAAGAGCGTGAATTTAAAYTGTGYCGTGCTTCAGTACCACATGAGACAGTGGGTTGGTGGTTGAAGMTGCAGCWTGTCATAAATTATTATAATTCCTCCCTCTACCCTCTCAAWGCTCATATAAGTACATAAACAAAACAACAATAAYTATGGCTGGATTGTTGGGGAAACTTTTATTTTTTGTTAATGGTGGATCTAGAAAAAAAGCCGTGAAMATCAGYTGATCTTCAATAGGATTAAACCAGCTGTTGATCTAGCTGTAACTACTGGCCTCAGACAAAAAAATCATTTTAAACAAATAAATAACATGAATTAAACGCTGCTGGTGCCTGTTCTGAAGTGTCCCTTGCTATGTGTGTGTGTGTGTGTTGTGTATATCTTTTGTTTTAATGTGTATAACATTTTTGTGTTTGCAGGTCAGCTGCAAAGCCAGGCCACCCTATTCTTTTGCATTGAGGACTTAAGCCTGAAACATACTCCCTGTGAACTGCTGACATCAGCACGGGTTGTCGCAGTTTAATGACGAAAATTACGTCACCAGGCTTCRCAGCGTYRTGTYGACAGCCCCTTTTGGCACAACYCGCCRGCAGAACTTTTGACCCCCCTCCTGTGTCGACGGTAATGTGTGATTGGGCTGAAGTTYGTGRGCGTGTTTGTTTGTGCTGCGCTCGACTCGTTCCCAGACTAGAAAGCAGAGTTTTATAAGATATAGTCAAACCGTGAAAAACTTATGGCTTGTTTGTTTGTGCTGCTGCACTCGTAAAAAAAAAGAAGAAAAAGAAAAAAAAAAGAGGGGAAAAAAACCTTATTCGCTCCAGAGCCGACACCAGGAAGTAGAGTTTTATAAAGATAGTCACCGTGAAAAACTCATGAATGGATATAAAACAGACGCTGTGCACAGAGGAATCTGACTGATAAAAACTGTTGAGCTTAAACCAGGTCAGATGTGGATAAAAACATTGGGTGAGTGACGAGCCTTGTTTTTTTCCTGCAATGATTGTCGGCTGTTGCGGGGGAACTCCATGCATTGACGTATGGTTCAGTGGGAGGGGGGTTTCCCGAGCTCGGCGTAGTGACTGTGAAAAGTCTGTGTGAACACGACTGCAAATCAACCACATGACCGCGCGTCGACCCGTCGGCGTCAGAGCGAGTATGTTTGAAGCTTTATGCTGCGTTCACACTGAACGCGATTTCAGCTTCAAAACCGCATCCAACGCTTCAAGTTGGACGCTTGTGCACTTTGAGGTCAGACGCAGGTCAGCTCTTGAAGCCCCTCCCTCCTCTGTCGGGCTCTGTTTAATGTCGGACGAGGAAGTGGCTTTGCTTTATTTACAGAGAGCAAGAGC
>NW_013952780.1:195614-196829 GCF_001266775.1 Austrofundulus limnaeus
CAGCGAACGCGCGCCCCCTATTGACCAGCCACCACTGCATCAGAGTCACTGGAGTCTCAGAGCCGCTGCTGGTTTCTGTCTATCTGAGGTAAACGAAGCAGAACACATGGAACGTTCTTCAAATGGATCAAGTCTTGGTTTGATAAGAGAACATGAAGGAGTTTATCTGCAGCAACTGGAAATCAAGAAAAAGCTTGAAGATCATTCAGTATGATCCACTTCATTGTTCTGTTTGTTGCCGTGGTTACCTGCTAACCATGACAACRGCGTTTTGTTTTCAGCAGCTTCCAGTTCTGTCTGCGACATCATTACTCACCGCTCAGATCCAATTCAGATCAGCCGATTGACTCACTTCCACACTGGTTTCTCCAGTAAACACACCTCCTCTTCCTGTTTCACCTTCATCACTTTCCTCACGCTCCACTTCCGCTGACCCCCCCCCAGGTCCACCTCATCCAGGCTCCAAACCTGCCCATGTTTATAGTGGCACCACTATAAACATGGTGTTTAGGAAACAGCAAAAACACAACCGATCATCCGGTTTTTATTCTWTTCCTGAGTATGCATCATGTCATCACATCAGAGTTATTTCTGTCTAAACAACACAGAAAATCCTGTTAATGTAAACAGAGTCGCTGTGAAAACAGAAAATGTCTGACAAAAAATCCACCAGATTGTGTGTTGTCCTTTAACTTCAGTAGACAAAAGACAAAATAGCAGGTGAAACCCCACAAAAAGACATAATAAAGTTTTTAGTTCACATTTTTTGAACATGATTTATGATTTTATATTTTTGAAATATTTTCAGATAATTTTGTTCAGATTTGAAGAAACAAATCAAAAGTAATATATTGATGATATRTGTGTATGTGTAAGGATTTACACATGCTGGATTTTTAATAAGGAATAAAATTCATGCCGAACATTCTGCTACTGTCTCTGATTCTCTGTCAGATGAGGCAGCTTTCAAAGAAGTATTTCCCTAAATTAATATCTATATTTTAGATGTATTTAATTTATCTCTAATGAATGGTTATGTGCCACAGAGCTTTAAGGTTGCTGTAATTAAACCTTTACTTAAGAAACTGTTCTTGATTCAGGAGTTCAGGCCAACTATAGACCTATACTGTATCTAATCTCCCATTCATCTCAAAAATTCTTGAGAAAATAGTTGCAAATCAACTATGTGAACATCTGGATAGAAATAATCTATGA
>NW_013952780.1:199476-201237 GCF_001266775.1 Austrofundulus limnaeus
ATTATATGAATACACATTATATTCTTTCTTTTTTTTTTTTTTACAATCAAGCCTTTTTCATTCTCTTGAACATGTACATTGATTTGACATTTTTAACATAATTTTCCAGATTATTCCACAATCTGACTCCTTGGATTGAAGTGAACCGTTCTTTCAAACTTSTTCTAAAGTTTCATGAACATCTCTGTCCCCTTAAGATTATAACAATTCTCTATCTTTGCAAAGTTTTTCTGGATGTTTAAAGGTAAGGTGTTTTGGTGAACTTTGTACATAACAAAATATTTCATTCAACCAAATCATGGAATTTCAATAATTTCAGTTTACAGAATAATATATTAGATGGATAATAATAACGTTTTCCAGTGATAACTCATWGCCATTTTCTGCAAAACAAAAACAGGATTTGTAATAGACTTACTTGCTTTACCCCAAACCTCAACACAATAGATCAAGTGTGGAACAATTAATGTCTTATATAACATATACAAAGATTTATCATTAAACAAGTCCCTTACTTTGTAAAGCAATGCAATAGATTTAGCTAGTTTTATTCCCTGCCATATTCCAAGAGGACAATGCCTGGATTCATGGGGCTCTTATTGTGAAAGAGTGGTTCAGGGAGCATGGGACATCATTTTCACACATGGACTGGCTCCACAGAGTCCACTGAGGATCTTTGGGATGTGCTGGAGAAGGTCAGATTCTACCATCATCAATGTAAGATCTTGGTGAAAAATTAATGCAACACTGGATGGAAATAAACCTGGTCACATTACAGAAGCTTATCGAACAATGACACAGAGAATGTGTGATGTAATTAAAGCTAAAGGTGGTCCAACCAAATAATAGAGTGTGACCTTTTTTTTTTGGTGGCAACTATTTTTAGCCAGGCAGTGTACATGACTTCATGCATGTGGATGTGGTTTGTTTCATTATCACTCTACTCAAATAGACCAAGAACAGTTGTTGTTTGTTTTCCATCAATAAAACATTTTATTTGTAATGMCCATTCCAAARTCACTTCTCGTATAAAWACCAGAATATCTACCTGAGTTCTGGTAATGAGTGCTTTGCTTATATGCAGGGGTTATAAATGCTACAGCTAAGCGGTATCTAGATTAACTCAGTTTAGTTAATTGTCTTTAAGATGAAACCAATTTCTGTTTCACTAAATTCAAAGCTGCATCATCACTGATGTTTCCTCTGTAATGAATTTGTTTGCTGTTGTTTAACTCTGCAAATAATCAGTCGCTCAGACCAAAATTACCATTTCGGCTCTGTTACTACCTCACTTTGTTGGCTTAACCCCTCTTTGCTGCATCGCCTCATTCACGAATCACTTCAGAGGAGACTGCACTGTCCTGTAAAACCAAGAAACACAAAAAAGACCCTTATTTTCAGTGTTGTATAAAGTACCACAAAGTGATACTTGAGTAAAAGTACAAGTATCTTACCATAAAACTACCTTGGTAAAAGTTAAAGTCTCCTTTTGGAATATTACTTGAGTAAAAGTCTTAAAGTATCTGATATGTTTTTTAAGTATTAAAAGTAAAAGTATTTATTTTAAAATGAGCAGTTAGATTTTCTGTAAGGACATTTATTAGGAGGCGACTTCCCCCAAAAATACAGAAATTACTATATTGTATTAAAATAATTAATTAATGTTAAATTTATGATGCACCAGTCTATCTGTTTCAGTTTATATACATATTTCAAGGCTGCACAAAGCTTTTTCCCCAAAATAAAAATCTATCTGAGGGC
>NW_013952780.1:203602-209870 GCF_001266775.1 Austrofundulus limnaeus
GACTGCCATTTGGGGAGGGGGTCCTGAAGAAGGGCGGACCGCCGGGTGCGGTCCTGGGCTGTGGGTGGGCTCAGGGCTTGGACGGTCGCTGGGGTCGGGGCTGGCTCTCCGTCCTCCCTGGTGCTGCTTGGTCTCCTGAGGTGTGGCTCTTGGTTCCTGTGGGTGGCCCACTGGCCGGGGCGGCTGCTGGGTTCCGGGGTGTGGACGGCTGTGGGGGTGCACTTGGTCGCTGGCGGTGTGGTGGGGTGGTCATGGGTGTGGCTTCTCTGCGGTGGGGGGCTGGCCGGGCATCCTAGTGAGGCCCGGGCCTTGGCTATCTGCTCCTCTCCACCTCAGAATGATTGGGTCTACCTCCTGGTTTCGGGTGTGTGCAGCCTCCATTAGGGGGTGGGTACATGTCCTGGACCTGGGGGGTATAGAGTGTGTATCGGGGGTATGAGTGGAATGTGGCGTCCTTATATGTCTTTGACTGAGTGGGGGTGAGGATGAGGGTGGGATGGTGCGATTGTGTATGTGTGGGTATTTGTCAGGCTGCGGTCTGGACTGCCCCTACTGCTGGTTTATCTGGGGCCCGCTGCTACTCGGCCCCCCGATGGGGTGTGCGGCTGGCCGCCGGCGTGCTGGGGGTTCCCGGGGTCTGGGGCTGGGCACTGGGATGTGTGCCGGCCTGGCCTGGTGTCTGCCTGTTGGGGCTCGGGGCCTCTGGGCCTGTCGGGCTTTGGCCTGGAGGGGGTGCGCCCTGGGGGCCTGGACCTCTGTGCCCTTTCCTGGATCTGCTTTGGTATGGCGGGCGCCAGTGGGGCCCATGAGTTTGTCGCTGCTGGCCCTGGGGGCTGTGTGTGTGGTCGCTTGGGGGACTATCCCAGTTCTCCCCTATGGTCTGATCTGGGGGATGGGTGGGCGGATCTTCCCATGCGGGTGCCCCATGGGGCTATGCACTCGGGATTTCTCTCTGGCCCTTGGGCTCTGGTCTTCCCTATGTCTGCCTCGTCCTCCACAGTCACTATTAAATATTCCATTGGAGAAATCTTGTATATAAATGCATGTTCACAACTGCTCACGAACAGGTGCTCTGATCCGGGGGGCTCTGACTGGTCACTGAGTGTGTATATATGTCTGTGTGTATGTACAGACAATATTTATGAATGTAGGCATGTATGTATGTATATCTTTATATATGTATGGGTATGTGTGTATTTTTATATATGCCCTCCATGTATTTATCCATTTGTTTTTCAGGTGAGCGGACAGATGTTGGGTGTGTGGTCCTGTGTTTTGTTGGTGTATATTTAATATACTCCTAATTGCTATTTCAGTTTTTCTATCTTTCTATCTCTCTGTTTTTCTCTCTCTCTATTTTCTCTTCACAAATTTTTTTTTAAAAAAATTAATAAAAAAAAACACATAATGGTGTGGAGAGGATGGGTATAAGGGGAGAAGGGAGGCCATCCAAAAAAACAAACAAAACAAAAACAAAAAAAAAACAACTGCAATACCCTTTAGAATTTCAGCAGTAGCTCATTTAACCGCGGCTTCACAATAATACAGCATACTTCTAATTTTGGGACGGCGTTGGTAAATGCATGCTGCAACCCCAAAGGAGACGAGATGCTCCGAGTCTCTGCAGGACTGTTTCTGCTCCACAGGCTGGGAGGTGCTCTACATGCTGCAACAACAAACTGTGTTACGTATTACATAGTGTCAAGACACCACCATGTCAGATCCGTTTACTGTTTTCATAACAACAAGCCTTGGATCACCAACAACCTGAAGCTCCCTCAGAGGGCCTTTCAGGTCCGGCAACAAAGATGAKTCAACGAGAACATAGGAAGAATTGACGGTGGGGCTGAGGAGGTCTACAGACTCATACAAACTGAAACTGGACGTGTGGACAAGGATGAGTAGGATCACCAACAGCTGAAGGATGGTCGGGACAGATTTGACAACCTGAATCTGTTCAGACCTTCTGCTGGATCATCACCCACCTCACACCCTGATCACATAACAACCTGAGCCCCCCTGAATCACTGTGATGATAAGTCAGGTGAGAGCTCTACCAGGTCATTTGGGTCTGAGGACCCCTTACAAGAGCGAAAAATTCCAGGGACCCCCTCAYAAACCCCGTGCTGTTTTTAAAGATAATTTATTGTCATTTCAACCCCTAAATGCCACGGGAATATATTTTTAGTAAGTTTATTATGTTTGTTTTATTAGTTCATTGACAATTTAGTGAAATTTTTTGAGAACCCCCAAGACACTTCTCGCGGACCCCTGGGGGGTCCTGGGACCCCAGTTTGAAAACCTCTGCTCTAGAGGTCTCTAGAGAGACTACAGCAGGACAAGACTGCAGGGCCTGTTTGTTCTGATGCTTCCCAGCTATCATCATCATCATCATCATCATCATCATCATGAGTCCGCAGCAGGAGAAGGTGCCAGTGTTTTGGAAGAGATTCTGCTCAGTACTGGTGCCTAACAAACCCTCTCCATCACGTTTCACTGACTTCAGACCAGACCTGTAGAGGTTTGGAAAAAAACTGGTTTTCTGATTACATCTGATCTAGATACGGTCCAGTTGTCTTTCCAGCCTCWTGTGGGGGTGGATGATACTGTCAACTATCTGCTGCAGCACACTCCTTTACCTGGATAAATGGTAAACAGACTGTACTTATATGGCACCTTTCTATTCATCCAGGACACTCAAAGCGCTTCACACTACAGACATTCACCCATGCACACACACATTCACACACACATTCACACACTACAATTGTAGCCACAGCTGCCCTGGGGCACACTGACAGAGGTGAGGCTGCCATACACAGGCGCCACCAAGGACACAACGACGGGGGACGGGGGATCGAACAGGCGACCTTCCAGTTCCAGGATGGTTCCCCTAACCACTCTACCACAGCCGCCCCAATGGTGGATGGTGGTGGAGGTTATGTTATGTCCTCCAGCACCACAGCTGGCTTTGTCTCCTGGGTTTCTGGTCATCTGTAGGACAGTCTGATGTGGTGATCACAGGAGAACAAAAGCTCAGTTGGTAGAGCTGACGCTTCTCAGCAAGGTTGCCAGATCAAATCTTGGCTTTCTGGGTAGAGTTTGCATATTCTCTCCGTGCAGGTGTGGGTTTTCTCCGGGTAGTCCAGCTTCCTCCCATGTTCCAACAACATGACTGTCAGGTTAATTGGAGAGTGAATGATTGTTTGTCTCTATGTGTCCCTGTGATGGACTTGTGACCTGTTCAGGGTGTACCCCGCCCGCCACACTGCTGGATATGGGCACCAGTGACCCCCAAGACCCTGAAAGCGAGAAGCAGGTATAGATAATGGGTGGATGGATATTTTGCGAGCTGGTGTGACAAAGTAGTTTCCTCCATGGAAAAAATAAATTATCCATTCATCATTCATTCATCTAACATCCACTTTGGTCTTGGTTGCATCCAGATTAGCGGTGGTGGGCTAAATTTTGCTACTTTGCTAATAGCGGAACTAGCTTCTTTTTTAATGGATAAGTGTTTTGCTAATTTTGGAAACTGTCAGTGAACTGATTAGCTTCCACTAAATTAGGTTTCACTAATTTTAAATCCACTAAAAATTCACAAGTGCAATACATCAATTTTCAATTCAATTCAATTCAGTGTATTTATATAGCGCCAAGTCACAACATACATTGTCTCAGGACACTGTACAAAAAAAGAACAATCTAAAGAAGAAACCAGCAGATTGTGTTGAATCACCTCATCACAGTCTCCCATCCTGAACAAACGGTGGAGAGGAAAAACTCCCTGCTAATCAGGAAGAAACCTCCAGCAGAACCAGGCTCAGGACAGGAGACCATCTGCCTCGACCGGCTGGGTTGGGGGACAGGAAAGAGACACAGGTAAACACAGAAGGACTGGTCCAGGACTGGTCCAGGTGCACCTTCTTCTGGAAGAGACACAGAAAAAACATGTTATTTATAGAAATAATTACAACAAACATGTAGAGAAGAGAGACTAAAGACAACAGCAGAGTGAGGAAATGTGCTCAGTTTCGATGCCATCTATCCCAAATTAAATAAAACTGTCCCCTCTTACAAGAGCGGGACGTATCCGGCACCATGTGTGTAAAATCTTTTGCTAAACTTAAAATTAAGAACATTTAACATTTAACACTATTTAGAAAAAAAGAAACAAAAACGGACTATATATAAAATGTAGAGAAAGTATTTACTATTTATTGTTTGATTAACTTTAAACCGTATTCATAAAAATACAAACTTGATCAAAGAAATGTTTTTATTCTGAAAGGGATAAACTGGAAGTATCACAAGCTAAACAGAGCCATAACAGATTTGGATTGGCTGATTTGCCATAAATGATCCTGCCCATTTTCAAATTAAACCAGAGAAACTAACAACAGATTTGTGTCGATCCCACCAGTCATCAACTGGAAGGAGATGAAGACCGACTATCATCTTCGGTTAGCATTAGCTTCTACTAGTTTTTTTTAAATATCTGTTTAATAGATTATTAGCATTAGCAGAGCTAAGATTCTTATTTGGTTTTTTAATATCTGTTTAATAGATTAGCATTAGCGGAGCTAATGTTCTTGTTTAGCTTATTAGTGGTTACTGAACCTAAGTTTTTAGTTTGGTGTGTCCACCACTGCAGACTAGCCATTTGCCCATCACGCCTGTCAGAACTAAACTTTATTTTTCCAAACTAAAGTAATCAAAAAGGTATCTATAACAGGTAAGATATTATTTGTTTATAAGTTTTCCACAAAAATCCCAGTACGAATAACTGAAAAATCCCGTCAATGCTGCCATTAAGATGTGAAAATAAAAAACAAACTGACACAGATCCAAACCTGAACCATCACAGACTTTGGCTTTTTGTTGCTGATGACTTTGGATGCTCTGGATGAAACAATCTTCCAAAGCTTAATGTTTGGGAAGATGACACCAAACAAAAACTGGGACATCACGCTTCACGTGTGACTGAAACTCTCCTCTAAACAACTYGAACCAGTCTGACTGTTTCTCACTCAATAAAACGTCACAAACCAATAAAAAATAATAGTTAAAAAAACAACCTTGAAAGATGAAAGGCTATTCATTCTTCTTTCTGTTTACGCCTTCCAAAACCCCATCACAAGAAAAACCTCTGCAGAGGATTCATGCAACTACAAGGTTTTCATTTATTTATCCAGAGGTTCAGTTTTGTTTATTTGAATTGTTGCCATAGTGATCAAACACCTTGATATTTTGCAGTTTTTCCATCAGAATCCACCCACGTGCTGCCACTCCTGCTCACGTCTCCACGTGTTTGTTTTCTTYGTTTTTAAAATTTTGAACCGTGAATCATGACCTGAATCCTGCAGCATTTGTAGGTCTTGCCTACATGAACGTCCTCCTGATGCGTCTCCGTTTGAGGAGCCACAAAAACACRGCAGAGTTCAACCATTCAGTCTGATTTAAAGTGAGTCTGAGCCTCTTTTCAGCTCTCTGTTAGAGCAAACGACGGGGAGAAGGAAGGATGGAGAGGAGGGAGAGATAACCTCTGTCATTTTCCATTAGTGTCAGAGTGGCATTAATGACTTCACCCACACCTCCTYAATGGCTTCTTGTTTGAACAGGAGTCATTTGTTTCAGCCGTAACGCGTAGGAGAGCAGCCAGGAGAGCCGTGAGGAGGAGGAGGAGGCGATGGTGGATGAATGGCAGAGGGAGGGGGGTTAACGTACAGAAGGGATGGGGTGCTTTGGTGAATCACAGGTTGTGAAGGCAGTAAACAAACCTGTACAGTAGGCGGCTGATGTATCCATGGCATCCAGAACCACACACTCACATGCTTCCCAGCAGAACGGATTTGTTTTTTTTTTTTGATCACCACAAACACGTCCATGGACTTTGACCTCTGACCTTCATCCATGTGTTGGCCGTCTACTCCTCTGAGAGAAAACACAACATTTTCTCATTTTCTTTTATTGCTGYTTGATTTCAAACAAGTTCAACAAGTTCAAATATCCTCCCGTTTTGTCAAGCAGGATTATTAGAGTAGACAAAATAATGACAAAATTATGAGATAATCCCTGGTCTGAACTTCACTGGATGATGCAAATCCAAACAATGTAAAAACATCAAACRGAACATGAGTGGTCTTGGTGGTTTTTCTATGTTGTGGCAGTAAAACAAGGTCCTGGATGGAGCGTATAAACCAGGGGTCCCCAAACTTTTCCCTGTAAGGGCCACATAACTTTTCCCTTCTCTGGTGGGGGGCCGGAG
>NW_013952780.1:211664-217057 GCF_001266775.1 Austrofundulus limnaeus
GACCGGTACAGCGCCCGCTTTACAGCAGATGTTACACCTTTACCAACAAATCGGTAAAGGAAAAATTTTCACATTATTTTTTAAGGTAAATCAAAGTAGATGCCTAAATATGTTGTAAAGTGTGTTGAAAGTTTTTTTTTACTTGATTTTGAGTGAATATGATCCAACTGAAGACAAAAATAATGGTGACAAATAAATGTTTGGATAATCTTTGAAAAGAACAAACATTCAATAACAAGTCTTTTAAGCCAGATAAGAAAAAAAAATAACTAATGGATGTAAAAACTTCAGATTTCTTAACATTTATTAAATGTACCATCATGGTCTGTTCTGTGCAGAATGACAAAATGTAAAAATATTTCTTTCTAAAACCTCTTTAACTTTGCTTCAGTTCATTTTAGCAGCATGAATCTTTGCACATGTAATGTCCACAAGTGGATTTATTGTTTCCAAGAGTTTTTAACCTTCATCATTATGGTTTTAAATGGGTTATATACTGTCAAACGAAAAAATTATGCAGGTGAGAGTAAAAWACAAAGTTCCACCCCCAGTATCTCTAAAACCACAGTAGCTGTTTTAATACTCACACTTCTGAGGAAATCTCTCAAGTGTTAGCTTTATTTTGATACCAAAAACATCAAGAAAACCCCTTTGGGGCTTAAGAGGTTAAAGGTTTTGGACCCAAAGTGCAGAATCTTTATTTTTAAAATGACAAAACAGAACAAAAAGCTTTCATGGCAGCAAAACAAGAAAACCAACCGTGATTCAAGAATAAACCAGCCAGGATGTCAGCAGATCTAATGCCAGACTCCTGTCAGACCAAGACTGGAGTCCATGAAGAGTCAGAACTCCTCAGTGCCAGCACCTGTTCACTGAGGCGGGAACAGAAACACACCGAATTTAACAGATGAATCAGGAGAGACATGAAAAGAACCAAAAATACAGAGTAAATCCTAAACACAAACATAGAGCTTGACAAAAAATCTTTCAGTTTAAGGAACTTGAAAGAGGAAAAACCAGTGTTTAGTAATTATAAAAAATGTAAAACAGAAAAACTATGCATCTGTGTACATTTAGCTCCTAAGCAGCGGGCGTCTCTTTAAACGTGTCTCCATGATCCTCCTCCTTCTAACCTGCTGCTCCTTCTAACCTGCTCCTCCTTCTAACCTGCTCCTCCTTCTAACCTGCTGCTCCTTCTAACCTGCTGCTGGACCTGTATCTGGGACCTTCAGCAGTGGGTTTAGGGTTCTTGCCCTGCTGGAAGGTAGTCCTCCGGCCCAGTCCCAGATCACTGGAACACTCAAACAGGTTTCCCTCCAGAATTTCTCATTCCTTCATCTTTGGCTAATTTTTCAGTCCCTACTAATAAAAATAAACTTAACTTTAAACATAAATTCTGTTAAGAGAGAGTTTTTACAACCTGAAGATGTTTGTGAAACCTAAATTCAGCACCAGATTGAAGGAGCGGTGTTCTTTAATTCAGGGAATAAGATTATGGAATAATCTGGAGAGTGATGATTTTACAAATGAGATCTCAATCTCATTGGGGTTTTACCTGGTTAAATAAAGGAATTAAAAAAAGATTAATGGGTGTTTGAGAGAATGATAAAAGTTAGTTTATTGAGGAAATATGAAGTATAATATGTATCTGTATGGTTTGTTGTCCAAGAAGGAGTTGATGTTTTTGTTTTTGTTTTTGATATTTGTAGTATTTTATTGTTTAAATTTAGTTATTTTTTTAGAAAAAGAGCAAATATAAGACATTTTTCTTTTTTGTGCTACCTTTCATTTTCTTTGTGATTTACATTTTTTATATTTTGTTGAATTTATTTTGCTTTTTAAAATGAATAAAATTTCTAAAAAAATAAGCGTTTTCACTTGCGACCTGTCCAGGGTGTACCCCGCCCCTCACACTGTGACTGCWGGATATGGGCACCAGTGACMCTGAAAGGAATAAACTGGTACAGATGGATGGATGAATGAAAAAAATCCACAAAGCATGACACTGCCACCACCGTGCTTCACAATGAGGATGCTCTCAGCTTGATAACAGATGGGAGATTTGCCTCAGACTGCTGTTGTGTAATTTAAATACATTTAAGTGGTAATAAATCAATCAGTCATTGTGAAATAAAAAAACTCAGCTGCTCAAAACTTACTGAAAAGTTCTGTAAATAGTTTGTGTTTTGACACCAAAATACATGYGATATTTACTACTGCAGGACTGCACCGGTTCATCACTGTAGAGTTCTGACAGCTCCACTCTACACTGAGTGTGGACGTGTGAGATCCTCTCAGAGTGGAGGGTCATCAGGGTCTTTAACTTCATCAGACAGATGTTTCGATCAAAAGCATGACAGTCACAAAAACCAGATTAAACTAATCTGCATGATAGGTTACAGCAGAGCTTCTCATATACTTCATAAACTTAGAACTTGTCTTCAGCTCCAGTTGTGTCCCTTTTTGTTTTTGAACGTAAAGTTTAATGTAAATAAAGAACATCTACTAAACATTTGTGAAATGTTTTACAGAAAACAAAGACCAGTGATGTCATCATCCGGTGTAACGGACAACTCAATGCCCCCTGCTTCCCTGGCCTAGTCTCTTGTTTTCTACAAGTCTGCTGCTTTTATGTGTAGTTGTTTTGTTTTTATTAATAAAATCATTTTTTGATCTGGTCTTCTTAGGAATTATTCACTCTAAAAATGAAATGTTGGATTTATTAACCATGTTATGTTACCTGGTTCCACTTAACTGAGTTGAGTAAATTCAAAGCAACATGCTCATGTTCTTTGGTTAAAAAAACTGGTATGTTGCTTTGAATTTACTCAACTCAGTTAAGTGGAACCAGGTAACATAACATGGTTAACAAATCCAACGTTTCATTTTTTACAGTGTTGATTGATGAGCTTTTTGATTTTACTTCTCTGGCTGTGCATTAGTCCCACTTGGTTCAGATTAAATGATCCTATTTCAGGCGCCAAAGTCTTTTCAGGACAAAGAATCATTTTTCAACATTTTTATTTTGAGMCATTTTTATTGAGATTTTTATGAGACAAGAAGGAACCATTTCAGTTTGTATAAAACCCACTTTTTTGTTGTTGAGTTTTTTTTCTCTGGAAAACTAATTTCTTCAACCTCAGGGAAATTATCCTTGTCTTTAATATTCCTGCAGCTAATCATTTCTGCAAATAACCCCAGAATGTGGAGGTTTATGGAGCATCRTTTCATACATGYCAACTTGTACGGATTGTCTGTAAAGTTATAAGGATTTTACATCATTTTGCAGGGATACGGACGTATAGAGCAATCTCACGGAYTTTTTCAAGTCTTMCRGATTTTTTCAAAACCTCGTTTTCAAATTTACCTGATGTAACATGTTTATCTAGCCTGTAGGAGGGTTTAAACAACAATAAATAACATCAAACAGCCATCTTCCAACCTGTTCTGCAGCTAGGTTTTGAACTTTTTCTGCTCTCCTTTCCTCCAGGTGCTTCCATGTCCGCAGCTGACAGACCCCCACACCTCGCCCCCACCCCCGTGGGTGAGAGTTGTACGCATTTTTTGCAAAATTTACAGATTTYTGAGGCTTTTAATACAGGTAAACRTCCRAAKAGKTTGACGTGTGTRTCATTTGCMCGATTTGTTCTTTAATTTGATCTGAACTCATTTAGTCTCCTGATATTTCTGCTGTGATGTCAGCTGCTTGAACTGAACAAATCTGGGGTCAAAGGTCAGAAACGCAACAAGACTTTCTTTTTGCCACACAGAGTTCAACTTCTGTTAAAACTGTTTTTTATTCAACGCATTTACTTCCACATAAAAAGTTATAAAATATAAATATCTTTTCAATAATCAGCTGCACAGCAAACATTCACTAAATAAAGCTTTAAGTTAAATAAATAAGGAATAAATAATCTTCCAGTGGTTCAGTCCCGTCTTGTTTCAGTTTGGTTTCTGTTCCGACCACACGTCTCCCATGTCTGCACCGGGACACGTTCTGCTCCCGGCTTCAGCTGCGACCCGGATCAGTGTGTGGCTTCAATCAGTCCACGACTCCTCAGGAAACTCTCAGGGTCCAGACTTTCTGCTCCGTCTGAACCGTTCCTGACTCCTCTGCTGTGGGGGGACCTCCCGCCCCTCTGAGGAGGACTTGTGTTAAATAAAAGTCCACCCGCCCCGGCTCTTAGCCCGTTCTGGTCTTTCTGGTCAGCTCCAGGTACGCCGAGGACTTGAGGAAACGGGGGTAGCAGTCTTTCTCCATCAGGATGTAGATCTTAGCCTGGGACTCGTCGAAGCAGGACGGACCGGGCCGCTCCATGTTCTCCTTGGTGACGGCTTTGGTGGYGTGGTCGAGGTTCACCTGCCGGACAGAGGGAACAAACTGGTTAAACCGGTTTTAGGAGACGTGAGGGAGGCGAAGCTGCCAGGGGGGAGACACGCACCTCCCGMGGRGCGTCGGAGTCGACGAACTCCTCGTAGATCTTCTTCGCTTTCTGGGCCAGCTTGGAYGGTTTGGTGGCTCTGTAGTCCTCACAGGCCAGGTAGAAGGCCAGGTTCTCCTCGCTGAACTCGGACACCAGGAAAGCCCTGAACAGGCCCAGGCCGTCTGCAGACGGAGCAGGTTTTCAGGTCAGCATCGTCACACAAACACCTGGTCAGATTATCAAAGTGTAAGAGCAGAGGAGMGAGGACTCACTTTGGCTGGACAACAGATTCTCAAACGACTCCTTCCACCTCAGAGGCTCGTTCTCCTCATTTAACCTGCAGCAACAAAAACACACACACAAGTCTTAGACAGAAATAATAATAAAAACATTACAACCTGCTGTATTTTTACAATCTGAATATTTACTTTAGTTTGTCACTTTTCCTGAAGCTGTGGTCGGATTTCTGCAGGAAGCTTCCAAACAACGCCCTCAGCTCCTTCGCCCTGCAGGGATGAAGAGAAACTCTTAGAAACTCACACTCTGCAGTCCTCAGCTTCATGTTGGACACACACACATACACACATACACACACAAAAAGCATCAAGTGTCCTGTGAGCTCACCTCTCCAGGCAGGTGCTGGGCAGTGAGTCCAGTTCTCGGCACATGTTGAGATCTGTGAAGAAGTTGCTTCTTGTTGATTGATGCAGCTCCCTGCTCTGCTGTGCTGTCGCTGCGTCTGTGTGGGAAAGGGACTTCTTATAGAGGCCGGTGTGTGACATCACGCCTCGCAGCCAATGGCAGGAGCCGTGTGGGTGGATGTGGAGCCTCCTCGACGCTGCTTTTCCTCCTCACTGAATGACGAGCGGCTGAATGCGTTACTTCTCAGCTCCTGAACGTCCTTGTGGTCATTAAGGGCCTCAGGAGTGTGTCTGTGTGGGTTTGTGACACTAGTGTGTGTGTGTG
>NW_013952780.1:218728-220046 GCF_001266775.1 Austrofundulus limnaeus
TAAAGGTTTGCTTTTTATGTTTTGATGTTGAATTCACTTTTTTGACGGCAAATTTGGGTGTACTGTTTTTTTTATGTTGGGGGTGCGGCTTATAGTCCGATGTGGCTTATATGTTAATGTTCGCGGGTTTTTTCTTAAAAATGGTGGGTGCGGTTTATAGTCCGAAAAATACGGTAAGTAAATCCAACGTTTCATTTTTTACAGTGTATTTTGTTTTTGTTGGATTTTTTGGGAAAATATCAGAGTTTTTATCAGGCCAATTATTTTACTTTTTTATTTAGTTCATTGTACAATATTCTTATGTTCAAGTTAAAAATATATGTAACCCATTCCGAATGTCATTTTTTTGCTCTACTGTTGTTGACCGTTGTTTATGGTTTGACTTGATCAAAACATTTCCCACAAAAATAAATAAATAATATAAACACTGATATCATCAGGTGAATCACTGCATCAACCAACACTCAAAGGCAGCAATGTGAGTACTGGAAGAAGAAAAAGTTGTATCAGGACACCGCTGTCATTAGAGTTTGTGTTGGGGATGACTCTCAGCTACTACCACACCAAATGTAAGCTCCAAATCTGTAAATCTGACTGAATTTAACAAACAGTGTTGACTTTAACAGTTGTAGATTCAAACAGAAAGAGTTTTWTAAAAATATGTCATTTGTGTGATATTTTGCTAACAGACTAAGTGACCCATGCAGACAGAATATTATTTTGCTTTTTGGCAAAAGGGGATCACATACAGTATGTCTCCGTCATCTTCATACTTCATACTTCTGACATGTTCTCCTGGAGGGTGTCAGAATGGTTTTATTTATGTTTTTTTTTTTCATTCAACCACAGCTTATTTCACTTGATCTGTGAGGCACTGTGCAAMATATCTGGATTATTTTTTTACAAAAACAAGCTGGGATGAAAAGAAGCTGAAGTGAAACAGAAATAAAATTATTTTTGAAATTAAAAAAAGAAAATAAGGAGTAGAAGTAAAAATTAGGAAGAAATAAAAGGTAAGGTAACAAAGTATTTGTACTTTGTTTCTTGACACGTCTGTAGTTTTGGTGTTTTGATGCATCAAACCTTAAATGTGAACTAAAACTGAAAACACGAGTACTGTTCTGTCAGAAGGACCTTTATCTGCAGCAGTTCATGCAAAACACAACAAAACAAAACAAAACAAAACAAAACAAAAATTAAAAACTGCAACTAAGCTCTAAATTATTACAAAATCTAAGCAATATGATATTTTTTCTTCACTCTGCACCCTTTTCATTCATGGCTCCATAGTTTTTTTTAAATCTGTTTTTATTTTAGT
>NW_013952780.1:222052-223474 GCF_001266775.1 Austrofundulus limnaeus
GTCTTGAAGCTGTCATTGACAACAAAGGCTTTTGTACAAAGTATTAGATAAATTTCAGTAAGTGTGTTCAATACTTGGGTTGTTACCAACATCTGGTGAAAATTTCATGTCATTAGCACCTCTAGTAATATATTTACTGAGAAAAATGGTGACGTGTTCAATACTTATTTTACCCGCTGTATAATGAAGAAATGTTCAAAATGAAATAAAACTTGTTTAAAGCTCATGTGGCGGTGCTGCAATCATTACCATATTAAAATTTGCCGTCGGGGCACACTGCTGGTCCCATGTCAGGCTGATGTGAACCCCACCATCCCACCACAGATTTAAATCTTAGTCATTATGCCTGCTAACGTTCCATCATTTTTCATAAATCAAATGGTCTTAATATGAACTAAATGATATTAAAATCAGACCTCACAGTATTGTGTCAGTGAACGGATGTCAGATCATGAGTACCTCTCATAAAAAAAACACTGCTGTATTTTCACTCAAAAAAAAAAAAAAAAAAAAAAAAAAAAAAGGATTTTTTTCCACCTAAAGTCAAATCACATTATCCTACACCTGCTTTTCTCCGATGCTCAATGTTCTAAACTTTATCTCTGGGTTGAAGTTCGTCTCTTTAAAGGCTGCAGGATCTATTTTCACACCTGGTCTGTGTTTGTCAGAACATCAGGACTAGAACTTGTCCCGGGGTCAACAGAACTTTCTTTTTTTCCCACATTACTAATTGTAAACATGTTTTTATGAGCTGAAGTAGTTAAAACACGAAGTCTGTTACTGCGCTTTATAACTGCACGAGGCTTTTCTCGTGCAGAGATACAGAGTTTGAAACAAAAAAAGATTTAATAATGAACTTGCTAAAAACACTCGCAGCATTTTAAGAACTGTAAAAAGCTTTAATCTAATTTTAAATATGTTATTTGTCTTGGACAGCAAAAGTAATGATACAATCAGTTGCATCAGTAGGAAATTGCTGTTGAACTGCATCTTGTGCTGACTTTCAGCCTCAGGAACTGATGGATGTATTTTGCTGGATGTGTGTCGTGTTTTTGATCTGACTGCAGTCATTGTGAAAATAATGAGCTGAAGTGAAGCAAGGATTTAAAGACAGGTCAGAGCGTGACGACAACTTTCACTACTGTCTGAAAACATAAAAAAACACACAAAAATTAATAAAAAATAATAAAAAACGTGATGTTTTCTGTTATGAAACTTTGACCCAGTCCAAAGACCTGAGAAAATGAACTTGGTGTATTTTTGAGGCTTGTTATGTCTGACCAACAGAGCTAATAAATGTAATTATTTATAATATTTTGTTTTGTGTTGGTCAAAATGAGTCTCAGGGTGGTTTACTAAAATTTAGAGCAACATTTTTATATGTTAACAGCTTTTATTAAGAAGAAAAAAATTGTATAGGTC
>NW_013952780.1:224028-226239 GCF_001266775.1 Austrofundulus limnaeus
GCAACATACGGAATAACCACTGGTTTGGGTCTGGGTTTGGGGTCTTCATTTTCACCTGAAGGTTGCATGGAGTCCTGTCTGTGCTTCCTGTCTGCTTTCTTTATTAAGAAATAGACTTCATGAAAATAAGATAAAACTTTAATTTAGTAATTTTTCTGTTGTTTGGCAGAAGACTTTAAACCGGTTTAAGTTTCAAGTTTTGTAGGAAAAATGAATTCCAATTTCCAAATAATTTACAACACAACGTTTAAGTGAAGCTTAGAGATGGTTAGTGTCTGATATTTTAGTTTTTAATCCTATCCGGGGAGGATTTCTGGTATGAACCTGTTACAGATGGAGAATCCCAGATACAACTCCAGGGTTTACAGAGATCTTTTGATGACAAAATAATAATAATAATAATAATAAATAAAATAAAACAAAATAAAATAAAAATAATAAAAAGGCAGGAATCATATCCATGAAGCTAAAACATGTGGAGGTCAAAACACCTTGACAAAAGAAACAAACAAATAAATACACAAACAAATAACATGTCAGTTCTTACAGATTGTCCAGACATTAAACAGGTTCCCCCTTTTTTCCTGACTACTGACATACAGAGAGTCTTTCAGGTTCTTCAAAAATCTCAACTTCAAATTTATTTTAGTGATTCCCAACCAGGGGTATGTGTACACCTTGGTGTAAATGAGCATATTACAGGGGGTATGAGGAAAAATTTCCAGGTGTGTAAAAAATACATAAATAAAAAGAGGACTGGGATACGTAGGGTCCTATGATTTCCACAATACACAAAATGCAGACTGAATCACAGAAGTGACACAAAAAGAAACCCAGTATAAAATCTCACAGAATTTGCTAAATTGGGTCAGTTTCTGATGTATTTTGGGCACTGGTGCTTCCTTCACCTGGTTTATTTATTTAATTACTTAAACTAATAGTCACAATAATTGTTGCCTCCAACCATTTTAGGATGATTTAAAACAAAATTCCCTGCCAACCTTTCACATTTCCTCTTTAACTTTCAGCGTTGCCCTCAGGACCACCTCCTCCAGCTCAGCCCACCCTTCGGTCCTGAAGTTGTTTCCTGGGTTTAGAGTTGGAGACGACTCGTCATGCTGTTAAAGACCCAGAGGGGTGCTCTGTGAACCACGTGCTTGTTCATCCTTCTCACAGGTCAAAGGTGACTCTCAGCGGTCCGAGCACACTGGAGTCTCCACAGAGTCAATCACTAATCAGTTTGTGATTCACTGGAGATTTTGCTGACCCACAACAGACCGGGACTGAACTGCTGCGTGTCTGGTTTGTGCGAGTAATAACCAGCCAGATCCAGATTTTTAGATATTCTTCGTGGTTTCCTGCTCATAACATTTCCTTATTCCCCTGGAGGTTATAATTTGTCACTGAAGTCAACATGCTTTTTTTTTTTTTTTTTTTTTTTTTTTGATACATGGAACAGATTTAAGTTGAGGCATCCTCCTTACTACTGATGAATGGATATTTTTAAGTATAGAGGAAAGGAAACAAGCTTTCATTATTTTTTTTATCCAAGCTCATGATCTGTATTTGTGTCTTTTCTGTAACAATTATAGATCAGGGAATCCCAGTGTTTACACATTCTGTCCTCCTGTCTGTTGATCCTCCAGCCCCGCCCTCGCTCACCTGTCTCCTCCAGGTGTCCCTCGTTAGTTTGTCTTTATATTCTGTCTCCTGTCCTCAGTGTTTGTCAGTTCACTGTACTGTGTACCCAGCCGGGGTAGATGTCTCCTTGTGCTTGTCGTGTTCCTCGTCTTATACTTGTGCATTATTTGAAGCAAAACAGTCTTTTTCTTTATCAATAAATAACATTTGTCGCTTGTAGGGGTCACCTCGAGTCAAATTATCAAGGAACTGTCTTGGACTCTCAGTCCTCTGATGAGCCTTCGAAGGGACAAACTCTGTTCCACTTAGAACTGTATTTAGGCCACTCCAGGTAGCCTTAACTTCAAAGAGACATTCTCTTTCCTTCTAAATCAGATGAAAACAGAAGAATCTTCTCTTATTTGATTTATTGTTCTTTTAACTGAAAGTATTACGCATTTTGATAATCAGAGAATGTTTATCAAAGTTACAGGAGAAGAGAGGACAGATCTCTTTTCTCCCTCAGTATGATTTCAGCTATGTATGGTTTTTCTGTGGGAAAATTCTTATTTAACTAAAATAATCTTTATG
>NW_013952780.1:226881-236885 GCF_001266775.1 Austrofundulus limnaeus
TTCTCCAGCAGCGCCCTCATCTACCTGGCAGGTGACAGAACATCATCTCAAGGTAAAAGTGTGACGTCGAGGTCTGACCAAAGCTGAGCACAGAACGCTTCGCCCTTCTGGTTAAAACCCACATTATTTAAGATAAAGTATAGAAAAACTAACACCTTTCTTCAACCTTTTTCTTAACCTTGCCCTGTAAACTCCTAAGATAAACAGCCTCAAATGTCTGGTGTTTAACATCTGAGCTGACGTTTGTGTTTCTATTTAAGTGTGGTTAACAATTAAGAAGTTAAAAGCTTGTTATTGTTGGTCCCAAACTTTTTATAGGAAATTAATTGTTCACAATCAGGTGTACTCTATAGTCAATTTTGTATGATTTGTAAAATAAATGATCGCATATTATGGTTCAAGTCAACATTCACTGACTGAGAGTTACCTTTTGTGTCCATTCATTTTTGCACTAAAGAAATGTTTATCCAAAAATAAAAGAGATCCTTGCTAATTAAATTACTTTTATTACCTTGTTATAAGAAGTGTAAGCTAAACCCTTACACACTTTAGCTCCAACTCTGCCTGTTCTCTGGGTCATTCTCACAGCTAAGAATGTTTTCTCTGTTTTATTTTAATGTCACTGTTAGGGTTTCAATGAATTCTAGGATTGTTCTAACTTTATTCAGGTGCTTTTTTGGTTCTTGCAAGAAGGAGCACTTGGGATGCATTGACAGAAGTCGTTCGTCTGAACCCACAGAAAAATCCTATTAGGTGTTACATAACACAAGAGATTAAACTTAAAAGATTTTAGTACTTTTCTAAAAACATCTAAATAAATATGCTCTAGTAATTTTTCCAATAGTTGTCCTTTGACATCCTTTCTTAAAGGGATCCATGATTAGTTGTAACATTAGACTTTATTTAATAAACATGTATTTTAGCTGTAAAATAAAGACTAAAAACACTGTAGGCTGTTCAGTTTTTATAATTTTTAAACTAAAAGTTTAAAAATATATTACACGAACAGGGCCATTTTATTTACAAGCAAAGCATTCTGGGTAAATGATGATGTCGATGGGTCCTCGGTGCGAGGCTGCTAGCGAGCTATATCCACCCTGAAGGTTAATCTTTGACAATATCTAACGATAGACTCTTAAATGAAACCAGAGAGCGTTGACAGAGAGGAGAAGGTAGAAATGACTCAGTCTGTAACTGAAAATATAGATGGAGGACCTCAGTTTAGCTTGTTATTTTTGTCGTGCTAGCACTGAGCTAATACATATAAGGCAATATAGAGTCAGCGCTAGCACAAAGGCTAACAGGCTAAGCTGAGGTTCTTCTTCCATGAAGCAGCTCTGTTGTCCTCCATCTATATTTTCAGTTCCAGGCTGAGTCATTTCTACCTTCTCCTCTCTGTCAACGCTCTCTGGTTTCATTTAAAAGAGTCGATCATCAGATATTGTCCAAGACTAACCTTCAGAGTGGATATAGCTCGCTCACACCAATGAACTATCTACGTAATCATTTACCCATAATGCTTTGTGTGTAAATAAAATGGCTCTGTCCATGTTAAAATATATTTTTAAAAATTTATAAAACTAAACAGCCTATAGTAGTTTTACAGTCTTTATTTTACAGTTAAAATATATGTTTATCAAATAAAGTCTAATGTTTCAACTAATCATGGATCCCTTTAAGGGTTGCAGTCTTTGGACTTAGCAGCTCTCTGGTATAGAGACTGAAACCAACCCTGTTCTCTTCTTACAAGACTATTCTTAATTTAGCCAAAGAGTCATCTATACCTCAAATTTATGTCACGTTGATTTTACAGTTTGTATTGTTCTACAGATTAGCATTGACAACAATGGCTGTGTTCAAATTCAGGGGCTGGCCTACCCGATCTAGGTGGGCCGGGTCTTTGGTTGACCGCGGACTGGAAAAAGTGGCTGTGAATTTGGACAGTCTAGTCTTCTGCTTTATTCCCGTCCTTACCCTGCCATATGTCCTGTTGCCTAAAATTGATTAAAATTAGAAAAAATATTAATATTAAGGTATCATAAATATCAGAAGAAAATTAGCTTAAAAGCAATATTTGAAGAACTAATGGACCTGCCGTACCTGCATGTTTATTTCACTGTACCAGCTTGTTTCATTTCTGACAAGAATATTATTAAAAATGTCTATACAAATGATAAAAGCATTAACAACACAACTGCCAGATTTTTTATTTAAAAACTACTCCTTTGTCTCACTTTGTCCACCATTATGAGCAGAAAACAAAAATCTGTACTTACATGTATGGTTTTCATCTGATCATGTGCTGTTGTGTTGAATTTATGGCAAAATTCCTGTTTAGCTAGCTTCCCTAAGCTATTTGCCTAGGCATACCTCACACATTTTACCATTTTAATACTTTTCCTTTAAAACTTAGTAGAATCAGCATACTAACTAGATATAGGATGTTTAGTTTCGTGGTGATTAAAATTTAAATTTTTGAAAAAGAGCTAAAAAATAGTTTTTGCAAATTTTGCGCTGTAGAAAAAAAATTAGGCAGAAATGGGTGTGGCCTAAACCACGTGACTCAGTGGTGTCCAGTGAGAATACTGCTATACACCAAAAAGCTTCTATGACTGATGGTTTAGAAGCCAGAAGACCAAATGCAAAGACATTGATTATAGCGCCCCCTGTAGGTTGCCATTATTTTTCTCCATCCTTGTAAGATTTTTTAAAATAACAATCATAAAAATATAATAATAAGCAGATATAATAGGGTTCCATGCTCTGCTGGAGGCAGCAGCTGCATTCCCCTGCTCCGTGGAGTTGGACCCCTAAATTTGAAATTTTTAGACTCAGATGTACCAAAATAATATTCCTGTTAAATATTTGACATAAAGTAAAGGTTTGGAACTGATAAATGATTATTTGGAATTTGAACTACGACATTTTTTCTTTGACGTTTTTTTTTAAATAAGTCTATGGTGGTCCTGTGATAGATCTACTCACAGCACTTGCTTCTTCTCTCGTTTTACTTGTAACTGCAGTTTCTATCAACGTAAAAGTGAAAGATAAAAGATCTTCACCCCTTTCTGTTGATTATAATTAAGGCCATCACTATGTAGTCCAATCCAGTGAAACATTTATTTCTGGGTTATATTTGTCAACCTTTGTGTTGCTGTTGTTTGTGAAGGCAGCAGATTGTTTCTGTTACTCTCTTTTCATGAGACATATTTCCTACCAGCCCTTGGGAAACATAAATACTTCAGTCTTTTATAGCACAATTTCAGATGTGCATCAACTTTTGCAAAGAAAAAATAAATGAATGCCCAATTTTAACTTGTACGCAATAAAAAAAACGTATGCAGGCAGTGTGTTTAAAAATTTTTTTCCAAAAAAAAATCTCAGGAGTCATTTTTTACCCTGTAACACAGACAGGAAAAAGCAGGTAATGGATGGTTAATTTTTAAATCAATTTAAAGTCAAATGTAATTTTTTTTCTCTTTACACACACAGGAACTTACGCAGCTTCCTGTCCCACTGTGAAGAATTCAGATGAATTCGGTCCACAGTCAGAGTCCTGTTGCTGGAAAGGACTTTCAAATATGGGAAGTAGACGACAACAAGAAATTCCCAGACGGTCGGCCTGTTTCCCAGCAGATGTGACACCAGGCCTTTGTCTGGATGGCTTCCAAATATCTGACTATTTCCCTTTTTTAATTCCACCACTCCTCCTCATCCTCTTTGACCCACATTTAACCTCAGATATTTGGATTTTGAGCTTCGAGGCACAGTTCAAACTGAAAACCTCGGGCGTTTAATGAATCACCTGCATTTCCAGCCTGTTTTTGCCATGTGCGAACTGTAGATACGGTTTGAGCAGGACCATCTGCTGCAAACAGAGCAGCCACAATCTGCATATTTATTCAGCTTCCTCCGACAGAGCAGGTGGAGGCTTACCTGATGCATTACAATTAAGATGGCTGCTGCGGATGCACACGATCTCATGTGTAGATTATCAGATGTCAACCTGCCATCGAACGTCTGGAGCTTCAGCAGGAAGGATGACAAATCAATGTTAACTAGCTGCTGAGGTTGAGGGGAGTATCAGTGACAGCACAGGGCTCCTGGACAGACCCATCTGTCTCCTTACTTCTCTGGATCTGCCAGCTACTAAAACAGAATGCATTTTTAATTTTGACATGCTGGCTTCTATTAATACATGCATGAGTTGTTTTTCGCTCAGCTGGTTTCAAGATACAACATCTGAAGAAAGTATCGCTGCCCGTTGAAAGACTCATAATCAGACCAATAATTTTATGACAATTAGACCATAATGGTATCATGCGTTGGTATAACACACAGGACCTGTTTTTTTCTGTGAACATGTTTGCCAACTCGTCAAGCTACTTTTCTTCTTGGAAAAATGATACCAAAAAGGGGTGATACTAAAAAAAGGGCTGTGTTTTCTGAAGAAGCCTCTGCAGGAGACTAATAAGTTTGCCCTCTCTGGCTCTGAGGAGGACAGTGGAGCAGCAGGACGTTGGTAGACACAAACTTTAATTGGGTACATTGTCTGAGATTCAGCAGCAGGAGGCATAAATCTTTTTTTAAAGGAAATGACCGTAATGCACCTTTGCTTATTCTGAAATATGCTTGTGTTGTACAGTGATGGGTAACTGGGGACATAAGGTAACAGGAGGTTCACGAGGTTCCAGAAAATCAGACTGACAGTGTTATCTTTTTTATTTTACAATTCAACACTTATCAGCATATCAGCAACATATCAGTATGTTCTTCCTATGATGAGAATGTTTAGGCATGAAAGATATTGTGTAGATCTTGTAAAACTGCATTTTACACACCTAATATCTACACTATATTGCCAAAAGTATTTGCTCAGCTGCCTTGACTCACATATGGGCTTGAGTGACCTCTGATTCCTAATCCATAGGGTTCAATATGATGTTGGTCCACTAGAACAGCTTCAACTCTTCTGGAAGGCTGTCCACAAGGTTTAGGAGAGTTTATGGGGATCTTTGACCATTCTTCCAGAAGCACATCTGTGTGGTCACATACTGATGTTGGACAGAAAGCCTGGCTCTCAGTCTTCGCTCTAATTCATCCCAAAGAGGTTCTATCAGGTTGAGGTCAGGACTCTGTGCAGGTCAGTCGAGTTCACTCACACCAGATTCTGCCGTCCATGACTTTATGGACCTTGATTTGTCACTGGTGCATCATTTGGCAATATAGTGTATCTAGCTTTTGAACGACCTCAGTTGCAGTGGTGGGCACTAGTCCCCTAAAGTGCTATAGCACTAATTTGCAGACATAAATTTCTCATTTGTGCTTTAGAGCTTTTACTAAATTTTTTGAACTGTGTGCAGATTTACGTTTTTAAACTGAAAAATCCAGTAGCGCTAAATTAATTATTGCATCAAGTATTGATCATCGTTATCTTCAACAGCAGAGGGAGAAAGCCATCTCCTGTCAGTTTCAATGCAGAACTATTGTGTGTTTGTGATTATTGTGGGTAGAATTCAGTACAGCACACTTAACGATTGTGATGTCAGCAAAATGTGGCCCGTGGATTAGCTCTGGGATTGATTGACAGAAGAAAGGCGTTACTTCTGCTGGAGAGAACCTGGTGAGTGGCGATCTTGGGAAAGGCAGAACTCAAACACTTCCTGGAGAGAGGTGAAGGAGATGAAGCTGAGCAGATATCCGAACAAACTGGCTGCCCAAGGTTACACAAGCACTTACGTATAAACAGCACCGCAACAGTAAATACATTTTAAAAAAAAACGAACGGTAAAACCTCAATGGCTTTTTTTAAGCACAACAGTACACACAGTGAGGTCTTTAGTCTGCAGTATTACAGAAGAGTGACTCATGTTAACACTGGAATATATCCTGGTAACTCAGAGACAATTTTGTGCTTCTGCTAGGATTTATTGAATGTAGACGCTTTAGAACTTGTGCAGCTAACTTTTGAATTATTGCTGCCCACCACTGCTCAGTTGGATGAAATGGTTTTATTCTGACCAGATAGATGAGCTAATGGCTAACCCAAGTGAAGCAACATGCTAAAGATGCTACCAAAAGTGAAGTTGCTGTCTTCTTAAAACAACTTTGTTGTCAAAAAATTCACAAGAGTTTGTTTAAACTCTTTGGTGTATGATTGTATCTAGGCATCAGAAAGGTCATTATTATGACCCTCGCACGCGAAGCGTAACTGGGAGTCATATCGTTTTCGTTCTGTTTATTTTTTTAGTTTTTCAGTGATTTTTGGTCAACTGTAGCACAAAAACGGCTGCACCGGTCAACATGAAATTTGGCAGGACGGTAGATGAGTCTGACCTACATTGCGCCAGTCAACGGTTTTTAGACAGACCCCATATTTGACGAGAGGGCTCCTTTCAAAGAGGGGGTGTCTGGACATGCAAAAATGCTTATAACTCAAAAACCGTTAAACATAAAAGCTTCAGATTTCTTTTGTTGTTTAGCTCTGATGAAGCTCTATCCATCAGGCCACCATCAGTGCCCCCCATCCCCAAGACACCCCAATTTATCTGAAAAAGGGGTATCAGGACATACAAAAAGGATTATGTCTCAAAAACTATTAAACATAGGAGCTTCAGATTTCTTTTGTTGTTTAGCTCTGATGAAGTTCTATCCATCAGGCCCACCAATCAGTGGCCCCCACCCTCCGGACCCCCAATTTATCTGAAAAAGGGCTGTCTGGACATTCAAAAATGCTGATAACTCAGAAACAGTTCTACATAGGAGCTTCAGAATAATTTTGTTTTTTAGCTCTGATGAAGCTCCATCAGGCCCACCAATCAGTGCCCTCACCCCCACCCCACCCGGGACCCCCAATTTACCTGAAAAAGTGGTATCTGAACATTCAAAAATGGTTATAGCTCAAGAACTATTAAACACAAGAGCTTCAGATTTTCATTGGCTGTTTAGCTCTGATGAGGGGCTATCCATCAGGTCAACCAATGGCCCCCCTCCCCAAAAAAAGACCCCCTCCCAAACCGCTACTATTTTTGGATGCAGCTGGTAGCATGACATTTATTAGGAATAAAGACTTCTGAGTTCTCATGCATTTCTGCGTGTGGGGATTATTATGTTAACGCTATGTGGCATCTAGTTTAAACTTAGGTTGCCACTTTAAAATAAAAAGCATGAATCTTCAGTGGCAATGGCCACCATTGGTTACTGCCTGCCTCCACTATTGGTGGATAACCCCTCACCAGGATCCATCATTCTCCACCTCATAAGAAAAGAAAGAAAGGAAAAGAAACACATCTAATCTTCTACCTAGTTTAACTCCTAACCAGTAGACCATCTTGAATCAAAACATTAAGGCTTACTTACATTCCCTGTTCAACATCAGTCCAGAAAAACACTCATCTTTAAACCTACAAACATTCACTCTTTACACCCCTCAGCAATGGGGGACTTTGGAGTATTTCTTGTTAATCTTGTGACCTAAATTATATTTCTTAAAACTGAAGTAATTCAAAAATCTGTCTACATCAGGTTATACAGTATATTAATTATTCATAACCTTTTCACAGAACCCCACGTCAACAACAAAATCTGAGTTATTGCTTCAAAGACGTCATGAAACATTTGGAAGGAAAGAGATCAACATGCTATTTTTGGCTTATTGAAACATGCCCTCAAACCATTATCATTTTGTTTTCAACCAATGGTATCTTATTTTTCTTTTTGTTCCTGTCTTGTTTTCCATTAGAACAAGTGGGAAAGTGTTTGCCTGGCTTTAAGCACCATGTTTCAGTTTGGGCTGACGGACCCTGGGGGTCAGGCCTGTTGAAAGTATCTTGGAAAGCTCATCAGTGAAAGTCGAGTCTGCTCAGCAACACACGAGTGTGGAAACTCCCATTAAGCTCTTTCTCAGAACTGAGCTGTAAATGTGCACCATTAGAGAAAGGCTATTTTAAACTACTTCAGGAGCTCTAAGAGGCCAACTGAATGCTAACAACAATGCTACTTTAGCCAAAATAAACGTCAGCTAAGTTCATTGCCTTTCATTTGTAACATTTTCATAAATTCAATCAAATATGTTGAATAGGACATCAACCGCTTGCCTTTTTTACTTCTTCACTGAAAGAATTCGAAAGTTATATACAGTTTATTGATCTATTTCTTTTTACCTCAAAACACTTTAAATTAATATTTTTTTACCCCAGTTTCTTTGGGGGTTAGGGTTTTGGTTGATTTGGTTAGAGTTTAAATAGCCTGGTAAAATCCAGCCCCTTCTTCGTACAGATACACTGATTTATAAACTTTGAATTGCCACCAGTTGTGCCTTACGTGGTTATTTGAACAGAAACAGAAGTGTTTATGTTGCTGATATTATTTGTGATTGCAAACAACAACAGAAGTTTTATTTTATAACTGTAGCATGAACCCTGGTGACTCCTGACATGACTCGTTGACCAGCACCGGTCATGTCTCCTAACTAACTGAACTTTGTTCTGAAAAAGCTTCTTAGAGACAAATTCTACTTTAGCTTTCAATAATCTGTCCTTGTCATGCAGATAACGCTAACAGCCTGGTTTAATCTTTTGTGATTAAAAAAATTAATAATCATTAACATTTCTGTGACGTGATTTTCTGTGAGGATTTCAGTTCCTGTTTTGCTTTTGCCACTAACCACCTCCTTTCTGCTCATGAGCTACAGGTGGCTCTCATCATCATCATCGTCACTATCAGCTGTGCTGCTGAGCTGGACCACATAGGCTGTGTCCTCTGAAGGCTGGATTTGTTGGCCGCATACGTCACAGCACCGTAACGGAAGCATCCAAAGCTGAAGACTCCTCCGATGCGGCCAACAAATGCGTCCTTCCTTTGGCCCAAATTAAAGGACTGGTCCGATGGATCCTTCCGGGCCCAGCATATCCCATAATGCATTGTGGCCCGACCAAAGATTCTTTTATGCTAGTAATGGCGGATGAAGTGAGAAAAATAATACATTTAAAAAAAATATGGTGATATAAAAATTAAAATATTCAAGCGGTTGCGTTTTTAATACTTTTATCATTTGAATTAGAAGTGTTTTTAAATGTTATTTTTGTCAGAAAATAACTAACTTATAAACATGCACCTACAGTGGGACAATTACTTCTTCAAATATTATCTTTAAGTTAATTTTACTGTTTTGTGACATTAATAACACTAACATTTTAATATTTTTCTAATTTTGATCTATTTTTGCTTTTGTTTTGCATCATCACGGTTCCTAGGCGACATGATGTAAGGACGGGAGGCTAGACCGTCCAAATTCACAGCCTCTTTTTTTCCGGTCTTCCCGGTCTACCAAGGACCCAGCCCATTTCGACCGGGTAGTCTGGGTCCTTTGGAGGACCCGGACTGCCATTTTGGACACAGCCATAAAAGCACAGGCTCTTTCCTCAGACCTCCTCTGGAGTGTTGCATCGCCTGGGTGATTACAGCCAACAGCCCCTCAGTAACTTTGTTTCTCAAGTTCTCTAGAGTTTATAAGTAATTTGTGATTTCTAGTTTCCTTCTCGTGAAGAACCCACTCTGAGTTTTCTGAGCTACGTACTTACTGCTCCCTCCATCATCCTGTGTCCACCTGCATGCAGCAAACAATACCTCACTGTCCGGAAACAACAAGTTAAAACAACCTCCATCCATCCATCCATCCATTTTCTGTACACGCTTCTTCCTTTTCAGGGTTGCGTGGGTCACTGGTGCCCATATCCAGCAGTCACAGTGCGAGGGGCGGGGTACACCCTGGACAGGTCGCAAGTCCATCACAACCTTGGCTTCAATTATCATCTGTGGTCCCACCTGTACCCCTCCTTCGTGTTCCTACTCAACTCTCACTGCAACTCACCCTGGAACTGGAATCCTCCACCCCTCCGTAGCCAAAGGACAAACAACAACCTGTAAGAGCCATAACGTCTGTTAGACTTTTAACACAGTTTTCTCAAGACAACTTAATACCATACGTTCTCCTCTGCAGACAC
>NW_013952780.1:236915-241840 GCF_001266775.1 Austrofundulus limnaeus
GTCCAATCCCCTTGCTGACATTTCAGTAAACATTCTTTTTTTATCCTGTGTCTGTTACTCATTTTCGGTCTCAGTACCCAAATTCTGCTTTAAAACAAAGCCTATATGTCATTGTGACATTTTCCTTTTTAAAGGTATTTTTACTGCAAGTGTGTATTATCATCTTGCAAAAAATGATTTCTGAACTTTCAATAATTTTAACACCGGTGTTAATCTGTTCTTCTTTTTCTTTCACCTGAGCAAATGATAAAGCGACACCTACATATGCATGTTTGACAACGACACCACTCTGTCCAGTAAACATGATACATCTGTCCCAAAAGAAATGTTGTGTTTTTCTGACAAGGGCCTGATCATATTTTGTTATGTCTAGTTCACACACAGCTGAACGCTAAGTGCAAACTGGAAGAAGTCAGTTTTGAGTTGGATTTCTGGAGACAGCTGGAAGCTCTGAGACCTGAGATGGACGAGGAACCGTCTGAGCAACCATCAGTTTTGCCAACCCGGCGGGGTCTCATAAGGCTGTCTCGTAATGAAGGGCCAATTCTTCCCAGTGAATCTGCACAAAGCTGTCTGCAACGACCTCCAGGGATGATCTAGCCTGGTCCTTACCTTCCTACACAGCTCCGCTCAGTTCTAGTTTCCCTTCACTGCTCCGTCTGGGACTTCTCCCATTGACAAGGATTTCTTCGGGAGAATTTTCATCCAGGCCAGAACAGAACGTCGATTTTCTACACAGAGTCTCGTAGTTTATTTCACCTGGGCCAATCAGCAAACAGAAGGCGGAGTTTTAAACGTCGATTTTCTGCGCAGTGTCTGCTAGTTATTTTAGCATACGGCAGTGGAGGAAGTGAATGAAGCTAGTCTGTGTTGGTAAGGCTTCCAAATTAAATTGAATGTGTCTGACAAAGCAGCAGCTCTCATTTACAGTCGTCTCATTCAGTTCGGTACTTTTCTCCTCTCAGTAGGTTTGTTTACAGCACACGCGATTTCCGGTTAGCTTCTTAGCCTAGCCTCCTTCACAGCGACATACGTCGCAGCCAACTGATCCAATCATTTTAAACTTCAGCAGAGGCCACATTTCCCGCAAGAATAGCTTCTCTATAGCCAAGAGTCCAGACCCTCGTACGAAGCAAAGTGAAGGACAGGGTCTGGTTTTTACCAGGCTAGGGATGATCTGAATCAGGCTGGACCTCAGAGTCTTTCTCAGCCGGATGTCTCCAACTTGAGCTGTACCTAATTTAAGGCATTACACATATAGTGTTCGCAGAAAAACCTTGTTAAACAGCTGAGGCAACTTTGATATCCTTCTGCTCTGCACTAAGATAAAAAATTACTAATGTTTAACATCTCTCCAAATTGACAAAGACTTATAGGTTTTAACCTGGGTCTCTTGTCAATTAATTATTAGGAAAAAATGTTTCCATTAGGACGTATAACATCAAGTTTACGATCATTTTCATCTTTAACTGTTTTATAAACCTCGGTGCTTTGTATTTCATGTTGTTATTTTTACTGTTTTTAGTCATGATTCAATTAAATTGATTCTTGCTATATTTTTGAAATAAATTACTATTCCTCATCTTTGAATATTTTTGCCTGAGATAATAATTCCCTGCTTTTCATACAATCTCACAGTTTGGTAAATATGAGTCTGGTTAAAAATGGTGAATAAATGTTTGTTGACAACTTTACCTGGTGCCCCAACTTGGAAAAAATGTGCAGGTGAGAAATAGTTATCACTCTTTCTGTTTCTCTCCTAACAACTCACTACATAACTACACTGTAAAAAGTGAAATGTTGGATTTACTTAACCTTGTTATGTTACCTGGTTCCACTTAACTGAGTTGAGTAAATTCAAAGCAATTTACCAGTTTTTTAGCCAAACAACATGAGTATGTTGCTTTGAAATTACTCAACTCAGTTAAGTGGAACCAGGTAACATAACATGGTTAAGTAAATCCAACATTTCATTTTTAGAGTGTAACCATGTACTAAAAATTTATTGAAAGATATTTTGTGGTTGATTAACTGCAATTTAGATACAGCCTTGCATCTTGTACTTTATGATCAGTTGTAATCATTTACTTTAACCAATGATGTAATCAACATGTCTACATACATAAATAAACACTTGATTTAATTATTTCAGATTCTTCACTAAACTAATTCTATCATCCTGTTTTAAACTCGTTGCTACAGCTGAGATAAGGTTAATTAATGTGACACAATTTAACATTTCCAGTGACAGTAGGGGTGCTTTTCCTTGCGTTTATAGAGTTTGTTAATAAAAGCAACTTGCCCCACTATAAACTCATTTCCATAACAACTGATGGCGCTCCAGCATTGACCGGTCACACCAGTGGAGTTGTTGCACTCTGCAAGCAGAATGACTCTTTCCCAGACATTTTGAACTATCACTGCATAATCCACCAACAGGCACTGTGTGGGAAAATTTTAAACATGAAGGAAGTGCCTATGACAGGGCTATTCAACTGGTGGCCCGCAGGCCACATCCGGCCCGCGAGTGACCAAAGTTCGGCCCGCCAATTTGTTCATTTATCTCTTAAGCCCAAACCCCCGGTTTTCTATTTTAATTATTCTAAGTTCTTTTAGTTAAACATAGACATGTTTGGTATCTACAGAAATGTCATAATCTTGGCTAGAAGCTGGTAAAAACCATTTCTATAAACAATGAAGACAGTTAAAACTACAAGCAGTTGAAGATAAAATAATGAAAGTAAAAATAAAATTGGTTTAAAAATTTGGCAAGACAGAGATGTTAAAATAATATTTGTGTCTAATAGGCATAATGTGTTTTTGTTTATGATAATGTTTAATTATCATTACTTTTATAGGGTTCTGTATGTTGTATTCATGATTGAATGCAGCAAAATAAACTAATTCAAAGGTAACATATCTTTATAATGCTTGGTTTATTTACATAATAACTTTAATTGCTGGATGTTTGGCCCCTCAGCTGTTGACCGGCAGTAACTGTGGCCCCTGGAGCAGTTTAGTTGAATAGCCCTGGCCTATGAGACCCTGGCCTCCTCCTCCCAGTGTCAGAAGTCCCACTAAGGTAGAGAAATACATTTTTTTATGTAGCCTGCATAAAATGTTGTGTCCTTGTTACGTCTGTATGTTGTTTTCTTTTTATTATATTTTAGACCAGAMTAGTGTGTTATACACTGACTGGCACCTTTGTGTTATTTATTTATTTATTTATTTATTTATTTATTTATTTATTTATTTAGTAGTTTGGGTGTGCCCTTGTTTTCTGTACCTAACGTGGCTGTGTGTTTGTGTATTGTCTGATAGGTGGTGAACCAGGTGGAACTCTTTGAATGGTCTAGAGCCGGCAGTCTAGACCAGTGAGGGACTGAGGCCTTCAACACCTGCAGATGACACCATCCTGCTGCAGATTGTGGTTTGAAATAGTTGTTGGAGATTTGTGAATCTGCACCATCGTAAGTCACTTTTTGTAACAGTATAAACGAGAGAGTTTTATATTGTGTGCTTTGACTTTGAAAAAAGGGCGGCACTGTTGTGGTAGCCATAGTTTTTTGTTTTTGTTCAAGCATCACTTTCTCTGTCAGGAGATAAGTAAGGATTTTATCTTTTCTTTTTTTTGTAGTTAAATATATGGTTAAGTAGATAGTTTTGTTTGACAATACTTTAATTAAATAAAACTAGCAACACATTATGTTCTGTTTTATTTATTTTAAAGGAGTGAGGAGTAGGGAGATGAAAAATTATATCTTTTTGAGACTGAGACTGGACGAGTAGATCTCGGCAAACTGCCGACTTCAAAAGTAGATCTTGGTTCAAAAAAGGTTGGGCACCCCTGATCTATGCATTCATTATTTTTTTTATTCTGCGGAATCACGATCCTGATGAGATTTAGCATTTTTTCTGAGCTTCTCTTGGAATCCCTGCATGCACTGTGCAGACAAAACAAACTAGGATTGGTTGTTTAGCAGTTAGATGAGGGCGCAGCTAATTTTGTGCCGATGGGAGTCCAGAAGAGGCTCACAGAGRGCTGATGTGCATAATGATTATTTCTTCAGCTGCAACCCAAAGCTAAACAACACATGCTGCTGGTAGGAGAGACGAGAACTCACAGTACATAAAACAGGTCCTCATTGATATTCAACACAAACACAGACAACAAAAACTTTGCATCTAACTGAAGTTACAGCAAAGAAAACAAATGTTTTTTTAATGTTCTTAAAATATTTTACATATACGTATTTATGGACATGTAAATAAATAAATAAATAAATAAATAAATAAATAAATAACATACTGTTTGTAATTTTTAAAAAAGTCTAAATTTAGTTTTTTTTCCAGGTGCTTCTTTGAGTTTATGACAGGTTCAGTAGGGTCCATGAAGTGTTGCTTATAGACACAAASAGAGAAAATTAGAAAATAAATAAAATGAAGGTCACAGGTTCAAAACTCATCTGGGGTCTTTCTTCGTGGAGTTCTCTCTGTGTGTATGTGGGTTTTCTCTGAGTACTCAGCATGAACGACCGTGACCCATGACATGACCTTTTGACCACTGGTCCACTGGTCATGTCTCCTGACTAACTTAACTTTGTCTCTGAAAAAGCTTTCTTGGAGGCAAAACTTTATATAAGCTTCAATAATTTGTTTGAATCTTTTAAGATTCATTATGTTATTAAAAAAACATTAATAATTATTGACATGATTTTTTAAATGTATTTCTATGTTAAGTGAAGAAGATGATTTCTGAACTGTCATTTAATTTTAACACCCAGTGTTAAATGTAACTGACCGTTGTCCTTTTTTTTAGGACAAAACAACACTTGTGCGTCTGTTTGACCATGACGCCACTTTGTCTAAGTCAACATAATATTCTCCCCAAAATAAATTTTACATCATTGTACAGTGTCCTTGGG
>NW_013952780.1:242805-257574 GCF_001266775.1 Austrofundulus limnaeus
GAACATCAACATCATTCAAAACTCCTCCTTCTGTTCTCTGATTGGCTCGGCTAAAAATCTGCCAGCGAAATCCATCTCAGTGGGAGAAATCCCAGACAGAGCAGTGAAGGGAAACTAGAATTGAGCGGAGCTGCATAGGAAGGCAAGGGCCAGGCTAATAAACTACCATAAGACAAAGCTGGTTCCTCATCTTTGAGTATTTTGGCCTGAGATAAGCATTCCCAGCATATCATACGATCACTGACACTTCAGTAAATACGAGTCTAATTAAAAAGGGTGAATAAACAAATGGTCAATAACTGACCTTGTGTCCCAACAGGTTAAAGTCTATTACAGGACAGAAATAATTGTCTGGGGCTTGGTGTATAGATGTTCCTCCTCTGCATGAAAAGGAGTCAGTTGAGGTGGTACATATGATTATGGATTATGGATGCCTCTCTTTTGACGTTTTTTTCAGCATGTTCCACTAGGAGGAGACCCAGATTCAGAACTTGTTGTAAGGATTATATATCTTCTCTGACCTAGACACGCCTTGTAAATCCTTCAGGAGTAGCTGGACAGAGTCTCTGAGGAGAGGGAGGACTGATGCCCCCATAAYCCATGGAGAAGCAGTAAAAGATGGATGGATATTCTTACTGATAATACCCCAGATTATACAAGAAGTGTTACAGCTAGAGCCTATACTATTTGTGTTAATAAATTACTAAAATAACTCAGTTTAAAGACCATTTAAAGATGCATTCAAACAAAACTTTAAACCAGCTGTTAGCTGCCAATACAGTGATAATTAAACAATTATTTCAATCTGAACTCAATTAAAACTCTGTCCTCAGCAGGTGAGATTGTTCATAACTTTTWMACAGAACCCTACTTCWGAATAAATGAAATATATTTGAAGTGTAATACTGGGCTTTTAAATGTTCTTTTGAATGGCAGAAAATAATTCAAGCATGTAATTGTTTATTGTTTGTCTGTCAGACCCATACAAAGACAAATTAGTTTCTCTTTTGGCTGCAACATTACAAAAAACAGCACCTGTAGGTTATAGATAGGATAAGAAACATCGCAATGAAAATGTTTTACAGCAGCAATAAATTGTTCAAAACATYTTCCTGCAATCATTTTGTGCAGGGAGATGAAAAGCCCCTGTTCTTGTTTCCATTCAGTCATGTTTGAATTATTTGTGTTGGTTTTAAAGAAACAAATCAGGTGTGCCATTCTTCAGGATGTCTGACGCAGATACAGGCTTTGATCAGGAGAAATCAGCTGCTTCWCACAGAATCAGCGGCCATCACGTGTTAATCATCTACGTAGAAATATTACATTTTATTGAAACACAACATAATAATATCTTCTGATGCCWTAAACTGTTTGTGTGAGGAGGAGCTGCGTAGAAAACATTCATTACTCGTGAGAGGGACAGTTTTTTCATTATTTTCAAGGTCTTGAGTCTGTAGAGATAAAAGGATGTTTTCTTTCTTTCTTTCTTTTCTTCTGTGTGGTTGAATCAACTCTTCACCCGATGTTGGGCTTTTTGAAAAAAAGTCTTTTATTTTGGTGAAAACACAGGGATTCATGCGAATGTACTGCCTTTTTATTTGAGAAAAAACACTTTTGCTTGGCCAAAGATTTTCCCAAAACTAGTTTTTGTCTTTGATACCATTCAGTTTCCTCTGTTATTTACCATTTCAACAGATGCTTGAAGATTAATGATGTAAGGAGAAAGTTARCTTGAGATAAGTTGGTCATTAAGTTTTAATTATAGTTTGGGGTTCGGGGCACTACGTTCGGCAGGCATGAAACTGGCTGCAATATATTGTAATTGTTTCCGACAAACTTTGTTTGCAATCCACAAATTCAGCTTTCACTCGAATACAAAGCTTCACTTTGAAAATGTTTTGATAAATTTATATATTTATTTTTTACTACAAAAAAGTTTGAGGGTGAATGAAAGGAGCAAACACAACAGAATATACTGTATAATCTGTTGCGTTTGCACCTTTCATTCACTCAAACTTTATTTTGTAGTGAAATGTTAATGAAACATTTAGTCTCTCTGAGAGTTTTCTTCAGTCTGAGGAGTTTCAGGTAAACACAGCCTTATAAGCACTGCCTCCACATGGTGGACAAACAGGTTAATGATGAACATCAACCCACACAGGACTCCAGTCAATCACCAGGTAAGAATGAAGACCCCAAACCCAGAACCGGACCAGCTGTCATTCATATGTTGTGGGAATTTCACAGAAATTGAGACGTTTATTTTCTAAACATGACGTCCCAGTGGCTTTCAAACCCCAAAACACATTACCGCAAAAACTGGTTCACCCCAAAGATCCAGTCCCTTGGTGCAAACAGAGTAATATTGTGTATGCTGTTAAATGTCTGGAGACCAGCCCCTATTCAAAAGAATGGGCCAGCACAGAAGAGCTACATCATCAGACCAGGACTCTGCAGTTTAAACTCATTTACAGGCCAGCGGTCACTCTTTCAGGGATGAAGATGTTCTCATCTTTGTTAGAGAGGAATGTTGGTTTGAGAGAGGAGTAAAGGAAACTATTTTTGTGAAGAAACAAGCATTCATCATTAAACAGGGGTGAGGTCTCCATGTCCAGTTCTTCCCCTCTTTCAGGGGCATGTAGTTCTTCCTAAGAAGAAGAATTAATATTGCCCTTTCTTTGTGGTCTCTGTGGTGTTGGTGCACCAGGTCAGGTCCTCTTTGATCTGCACAATCAGGAACTTGAATGACRGTATCCTCTTTGCATAGTCTCTATTCATGCGTGGTGGTTAGGAAGAGGCTGGCTTCCTCCTGAAGTCTACAATGTTTTGAGAGACAAGTTATTTTCTGCGCACCATCTTGACAGCTGCTACAACTTGCCTCCTTGTCATCCTCTGTGATGAGTTCAATGATTGTTGTGTCAATAAACTTAATAATGTCATAGTGTGTAGAGAAGAGGGCTCAGGACATGACCCTGTGGGGTGCCAGTGTTGATGGTGACAGCTGACACCTGTGGAGGCCTACACTAACGCTCTGTGAGGGGTTTCTCAGGACGTTCAGGACCAGATGGATGCTGAAAGTCCCAGGTCTCTCAGCTTGGACAACCATCTTTGKGGGAGAATAAAATAAATGCTGAGCAGCCGTCCACAGCTCCTCAGCAGCTCCAGGTGGAGAACTATAGCAGTGGAGTCYTCCATTGTTCTGTTTGCCCTGTAGGAAAACTGATAAATGTTGAAAGTGTCTAAGAGCTGAGCTAGCATTATCCAGTGATGTGTACACAGCAGTTAGYAGCTTGACAGAAAACTCCCGCTGGTGACAGATGGGCCTGCACTTAACGATCACACACCCCATGTCTGGGCAGCAGTGACGGTACACAGGTCAAGCATCTGTGCACCAGCTGTYATGCAGGTAAAAGCAAAGCCCAGCTTCTTTTTCTATAACTGGAGGTTTCAGTCCTGTCCTGTCTGTATTCTGGATAACCCGCTAGCTCAACAGCTGTGTTTGGGATGAGTGAGTAAAGCCAGGATCTGTGATAACAGAATGCAGCTTTCTCTGATGATCTTGTCTGGAGCAAACCTGAAACTTCAACTTGTTTCTGTTTCTGAGGGACCTTGCTTTGGTGAGAAAAATACTAGGAAACAATGTTTCATGAGGCTGTCTCCATGGTCTCACCAACGAGCCAACCATACTGCCCTATATTTGCTTCCAGTCCCTGCACTGTAGCCAACTCTGGTCAKTTGAAAAGGTGGACCATGTAGAGCCTGGGGTTCTGTCTTTAGCTGCTAAGTGAAGGAACTCAGCTGTAATCTCTCTCTCTTTGTTGTCTGATCAGTAGGAGATTGTGCCGGCTATAGATGTTTACAGACCAGAAGGTAGCCATGAACACACTTATGTACAAAAACAGCCATACTTTGCTGTAGAGAAAAGCGCTGAATTCTCCGTGCGCGCCACCATCTTGTGTAGGGAGGACCAAAACTGACATAACTAAAAATAAAAACATAAATTAAAAAAATGGCCCAATAAATAAATAAATTAATAACAAACACTTAAAATGCACCAATTAATTTGAAAAAGGAGAACTTTATTTTGTATTTTAAAATTTATTTTACCATCATATTTTTTCTAGCTTATTTCCAATAATTTATATATTTTAGCACATACTTTAAAATTGAATGTTTTTAAACATACACGTTTTTGTTTTCTCTTTTACTTGTACATGCATTTGTTTTTCTTAATTTTTTTTATTTAATTTTTCCCACAAGTCTTTTTATTTCTATGTGTTGCTTTTACATTTCTCTGTCTCCCGTTTTTTCTTTACCTTGTTCATTTCTGCCTCATTATGTAAATAAGGTGGGTGGCATTTCCTGGGTCAGCTCCTCTCCTATTGGTCAACAGACAGGAAGGAGCAGGATCCATGTGCAGATGTACTGTGCACGCTGGTGCTGCCTCAGTTTAGCTTAAGCAGGGCTATTCAACTAAATTTCTCTGGGAGCCATGGTTACTTCAGGCCAACAGCTGAGGGGCCGAACATCCAGCAGTTATGTCATTATGTAAATAAACCAAGTATTACAAAGATCTGTTACCTTTGAAACAGTTTTTTCTGTATTTAATCATAAATACAACATACAGAACCGAGGAGCTCAAGTGGGAGCCGACCATCAGTTCCCTCATCAAGAAGGCCCAGCAGAGGATGTACTTCCTGCGACAGCTGAAGCTGCCGGCCAGGCTGATGGTGCAATTCTACACGGCCTTCATGGAGTCCATCCTCAGCTCTTTCATCACAGTGTGGTATGCCGGGGCCACTGCCAGGGACAGACACAGACTGCAGCGSGTTGTGCGCTCTGCTGAGAAGGTGATCGGCTGCAGCCTCCCATCTCTCCATCACCTGTACGTCYCCAGGACTGTGAGGCGAGCAGGTGGGATCACAGCTGACCCTTCTCACCCTGMACGCAGCCTGTTCAYACCACTCCCCTCAGGCAGAAGGTTTCGGTCCATTCGGACCAGAACATCCCACCATAAGAACAGTTTCTTCCTCTCTGCCGTCGGACTCYTGAACATTTATRATCACGTCACTYTATAACTCTGCCTTGGCCACTTCCAACACCAAGTTGGAAAAATAAATACTAACRTAAAATAAATWGTAAAACACAAGGAAAAGRTCTCCTTTTTTATTTAATTGGTGCATTTTAAATGYAGTTAYTTATTGGTCTTTTTATWTATTCCTGCTCTTATTTTTAATTATGTCAGTTTGGGTCCTCCATAATTCACTTTATTTATACAGCTACAAGTCCCAGCAAACATCGTCTCAGGGCACTGTACACACAAGGAAAAAAAAAAATCTAAGGGAAGCCAGCAGATTGTGTTGAATCTTCACTTCATCACAGTCTCCATCCTGAGCAGCACATTGGTGACAGTGGAGAGGAAAAACTCCCTTTAACAGGAAGAAACCTCCAGCAGAACYAGRACAGGAGGCCATCTGCCCCGACCGGCTGGGTTTGGGGGGACAGGAAAGAGACACAGACAAACACAGAAGGACTGGTCCAGGTGTAGARACATATGAAAGTGAGGGCTGAGACTGAAAGAGTTTGACAGAATCATAGAAACTGATTAAAGCAGTTTCTTTCTTTCAATCTTTACCACAGAATTTTAAGAATTTTATGCTGTTAAAATCAATAATCAAGTATTATAATTACAATCAATTATGAACTAATTCTTGATAAATTGTAACATCCCTAATTAGTTGTGAATTAAATCTTGGTTAATTGTTTCATCTGTATTTCATGTGTAGTCACATATTTTATTGGAAAAAGGCTTAAGATGACAAAGAATGTCAATCTCTTTATAAAAAAATACTTTACTTTAGTAGTTTCTTGCATCAACAAATTGTTAAAATCTAAGCATGAAGTTAGGAGAGGAGTCAATAAGTCGGGGAGCAGGCCTACTTGATCTACATTTGAATCAGCATTTTAACTGTCTTCATACTGTATGTGAAAGCCTCACCTAGACCTGAGGAGAGGGGGGCAAAGTCCACGTCAATTCCCGACAGTTTTCGACAGTTTCCCATTCTGACAACAAATTCCTGCCAACAGCCTTAAATCTCAAGTTTCACGGCAATTTTCCATGCCAATAACTGCCAAAAATCCCACTTTTCATGCAGTGATAGGTGTTCATTTTTCATTTCTCTACCKTATTTTGCTGGATTTGTAAAATGAAAAAATGGTGGGTGTTGGACTTTTGTGTTTTATATAACTCCATTTAAATCTGACTCAAATGACTCTGAATTGTGTTAATATCCAAATAATAATAGTTCAGATGTGTGAATGTACTGAAATACAGGTGACAGTGTTAAAATTTCAGTGTTAAACCTTTGAGTGTTGATTTACCGCCCCTTAGTGTTATTTTAACACTTTCTGAGTASACTGACATCCAGTGTTGGTGTTAATTCACAGTGTTGATTTCCTCAGTGTTKTCTCAACACTGGACAGTGTTAAATAAGCTCCGCCCACAGTTAAGTCTTATATAACACTTAACCGTGTTGTTATATGACACCATGCAGTGTTGAAAACAGTATCCTGAAAAGMCCCGCCCTCTTCCACCTCACGTCAGACAGACCAGTATTTACCCAGCATTCCTTGCTGAGAAATCTTGSAGRRATGATGWTTTTACATGTTTATGAGTATTAAATAAGTTCATGACAGTAAAAATGAGTTGTTCTGGTTTGTTTTCTTGTTCAGTTTGATCAAGTTGTTCAACTTTCAGTTTGTTATTGGCCAAAAATTGACACCATGAGTGAGAGGTATGTCCTGGTGTGTGAAGAGGGACTCCATTATACTTTTCTACTAACTACTGAGTAGTGTTAATGCAAGATTACAAAGAGTTTGATATTAACTCTGAGTGTTAAACTTACTCTGTCTATTTGGTGGTGTGTTGACACATTGTGGTGTCTGTAAACATTTCAAACATCACAATTTGCTTTGTTAATAATAAAGCACTGGTGTTACGTTTAACACTTTATTTTAATACTGTTGAAATGTTAATATGACACCCAATATTGTTAAATATTTAACACTGGGTGGTGTTACTTTTAACACTATATTTTAACACTAGCACTATTTTTATGTTAATGTGACACCAAGTGTTGTTGAATATTAAACACTGGTTGGTGTTAAATTAACACTGGAATTTTTGCTGTGATCTGACACAGACAGATAAATGAGACCTGACTGTCAGAATGTTTTGTAGGAAACATTAAACGGACCAATCAGATTACTCCAAACAGAAGTTGGTACGGGGTCAGAACAGGGTTGGTGTTTACAAATTAAAGACCAGGCTTCTCTAACCAGAGATCCTGACAAGGTCAGGGAGTGTCCCTTTGTTATTTCCTGAGTGACGAATCCACAGTTGTGACAGAAAACTGAAGAGTCCAGGACAAATCTGTGTGAGTTCTATTACAGGTCGACATTGTGAGCTCTTTCTGTGGAGAAATTAGAAGAGAACCTTTATTATTTTGAATCATGTCTAAGCCTTTGCGGGAAATCCCATGAAAATCCTTGAAAGAACAGAAAGTCTTTCAGAGTCAGAGCAGAAGYGAGCAGGATGACTGTTTCAGACTGTGACATCTTTGATCGGAGGTGTAGAGCACAGCGGCACAAAGAACCAGCCTTCAAAAATTTACCTCAAGGYCATTTAACGCCCGAGTGGAGCGTCCACCCACAGCATCCTGCTTCTGAGAAAAAGCTTCTGTCTGTCTGAGGCGAAGATGATTCATCGGTGAAAGTAAAACCGTAAACTTTCTGTTCGTTAAAAACACCCGCGTGTTGTTCAGATGACTAAAACAGTCAGAGATGGAGTTACTGTGGTCAGGAGACACAGAGTCATCTGGACACAAAACATGAGCTCATCTTTAAATCGTTAGGTACTTTTAAAGATGCCTACAGGTGTGTGGTATCACATGTCCTGGAAAATACTGTAAAGTTACAGATTTGCATCAACTAAAACATGCAGATTGGACCAGATTTGGCCTGGTTCTGCCTTATTTCAGCAGAATGTTTAAATTTATTTAAAATGGAATACATTTAAAAACACTTTACTTTTAAAACAAAGTTTCAAGTTTTAGTAAATAGTTGTTTTAATGCCTTTCACCGCCACTTTAGGTTCTTTTAAAATCATTATTTTTGAGCTGCCTTTGCACTTCCTGTTTAAAACTCTGTGAGGGGTTGTGTTTTCTTTTAATTATTTTCCGCTCTGTGTTCATCTTCTCTGCCTGTGTCTCAATTCATGGGTTGCGGCAGATGTCTGCCACATTTGTGTATAAATAAATGTCCAATTCGTATGCGCCTACTCATGCGGCCGACAAAACCCAAAAACGTAGGCTGCATCTGAGTATCCTGTGGCCGACAATATTCCAGAATTCATTGTGCCTGTCGTGGCACGATTKACCAAGAATGCAGAAACACGTTGGAATAAATGCACAGAAAGTCTGCGTGTATGGCCGTCAAATGATTTAATTCTGAGCAACAGCACAGCGGACGGTCAATCAGGAAGTCTGTCGTGTTGTGACTGGCGCGTCAGTGTGGCGCAGCCAATGATATAACATCATGTGACAGTTTACAACCAATCACAATTCAACAACTGTAACCACCCAACCAATAACAGGGCTGTCAGCCCAGGAGCTACTTTATCAAAATAAAAGAGGTCATGCATTGCTGGAGTCTTGAAGTMTGGGCTGATACAGTAAAACAGCCGAAACTGKTTATAATAAGATATGATTACTGGACAGTGTCAAGGTAGAACAGATATACATAATTAATCCATAACAGTGCCGTAAGGAAATTTAACAGAAAAACAAAAGGTCTCTTTTATTTTTTGAAGTTTTTGGAAAGTTTGGAAAGTTATCATGGAACAAAGAATGCAAGTTAAACAAGTTAGCTGAAGAAACTTTTGTCACAACGAGATGATAAATAAAGTTGTATTCACACCTGATAGTTTGGTAGACTTGGCTCGATTGGGAACCAAAATTGCAAGAATTGTTTACATTTTCATTTGGTGAGGTTCACATTCACACTGCACTTTGTCAAATAAACYAAACCCAGTAAACAGCCTGTTCTCCCCCTCACCTGTGGGGGCGCTGCACCAAGCTCCACTGCAGGAATCAACATGAAAACCTCAGTAGACACTGAGCACAACTTCCTTCTTACAAATGTAAACAAACATGGAGTGACGTCAGGTTTTAGTGGTTGTAGGGTTTATTTTTTGTTTTTGGCAAATGTATCAAACAAACACTCAACAATGAGCTCAGCATGAGAGGAAGATGAGGAGGAACCGTGGAGAATAAGGCGGCTGAGACGGCTCCATGTGAGGCGGTGTTCACCGAGAAGGAGCACATCCAACTTCACAGCAGTGATGTTCACCTTTATACAGACAGGGAGCGAGGTTTTTATAAGATATGAGTAGCATTTTCACTGTTATTAGAACGCCCTGTGTTACAGTCTGCTTCCTGCTGTTGGAGCAGTCTCCGGTCTGTTTGGCATTCACACATGCTGTCGAACCTCACCAGAGTTCACTTTAACCAAACCAAGACCTACGTTTTCAGGAAGACCAGGGCCCGTATTTATCAAACTTCTTAGAGTGGATTTTTAGACTTAAGTGCTGAAAATGTCTTAGATTTGCTCCTATACTCTCAGACTTAAGTGTAAGTGACAGTTATCAAAATTCTTAAGCCTAAGAATCCCTCTTACTCTCCTGAAAAGTTCAGACTGCTCCAGAGGACTCATAAGTGGTTCAGAGTTGCCACTAGTGGTCTGAGATGGACTGAAGACAGAGATCAGAGCTGTCCTCCTCCACACCTCACTGTTATTCTCAGTTACAAGGTGGAAAACAGGTTTAATCAGAAATATACAAAGGAAAGAGAAGTTAAAAAAAAAAAGAAAACAAAAAATAAAAAACTGTGCATAAATTTTGACTAAAAGGCAGATATCTGTGTGTGGCTTTTCGAGAAAATATTAATTATACTCATCTGGTGAGTGCATGCGAACCCCCCCCCCCCCAAAAAAAAAAAAAAAAAAAAAAAAAAAAAAAAAAAAAAAAAAAAAAAAAAAAAAAAAAAAAAAAAAAAAATAAAAAAAACCCCCCCAAAAAAAAAAGAAAGAGCGAAAGAAAGAAAGAAAGAAAATTACGGTGGAATTGAACGTTTCGTTTATTATATTAACAATTACGTGATACAATGATGGAGTGCACGGGGTGGGGTAGGTGAGGGGGGGCTCCTCTCGGATCAAGCTGTTAATGACGGAGCGGGTTGTGTGCACATTGTGTGTCCGTGTGTCTGTGTGTAAAGCCGGTGTTGTCTGCAGACAGCGATGAAGAGGAGAAGGGAGCAGCTCAACATGACCTCAGGCTCTGAGACATAAAACAACTTTAAAGCTGCTGAGTTTTGGATTTTAAAAAAATTGTGAGATCTTCGTCTGTTCTCATGATGCAAATGAGAATATTTTCTGTAATTTACAGACAATCAGTACAAGGTGACAACATTAGTGTGTTGAAAATGAACTTATCTTAGGATTTTCACAGTTTTATCTTGACATTTCTCCAACAATATTCTTAAACATGAAATCCGAGGCAGTGATTGGTCCATGCTGGTGTTGTTTCTAAYKACGTYATCCAGGATCAGCTCTGCAGCACAGCCAGGTGTCAAATCAGCTCTAAAACTGACACTTAAGAATTACTCCTACACTTCACTTAAAGTAAGACTGAGACGCTTCATAACTGACTTTTACTTTCAGCTTTTAACTAAGAATTATTTAACGCTTAAGTCCACACTTAGCAGCATTCTTAAGAGTGATTCTAAGAAGTTTTATAAATATGAGCCCTGAGCTTATTTCTTTGGTCTGCATCAGAGTTTGATTACGTGTTCACACCTCCCCAAACGAACCGGACTTTCCAGGCAAACAAACTTGCTTAAAGTGGACTAAACAGGGCTGGTGTGAATACACCCTACAGTTACAAGTACTGATACTGGAGCTAAACCCACATCATTAATGCTTGCTTGCTTGTTTGTTTGTTTCGCGTTCGTTCGTTCGTCTGTTAAAGCTTTATTTAGTGAAGTTATACCTTGAAAAAAAAAACAACTGAAGGGATGTGATATAAAATGTWTCACCATGGTAAAGAGGCAGAGCATGGCCACACAAACATACCTTTTCTGTAGACTAGACGTTTCATTTCAGAGCCGTTCATGCAGCCAGTATGAGCTGCAGTCTATGTTGGTTGCAACCCATGAATTGAGACACACTCACTGTGTTTCCTGTTCCTCTCCAGCTCCTCCCGTTCCTGCATCTCCTCCTCACAGGTTGTTTCACTTCATAGTGTCTCCATATATTGTGTCTTTGGGTCGGTAGGGCATTTCTGCATTGAGCCATGTCAGTGATTTATTATGAATAAAACCCATTTAATTTTTGRCTCCAAGTTCCTCGTGTGTTCTGTCGGTACCTGGGATTTCAACAGATTCTTTTTTAAAAGCACTGGTTTTGATGCTTTTGTTAAAACTTCAGATGCAAAACTGCTCTGGCCCTGTTTAAAGTCTCATCATTTTCAACCCATTTATGTTGTTTGCTTCACTGACACATTTTGAGAAACATTGAAATACTCGTGCTGTGCCTCCAGGTGGTGAGAAAGTCCTCATTAACAACAAATAAAATACAGGAAAAATAAAACATGGCTATTCCCCTTTTTGTTATTTGCTGTGTCTAAATTTAGGCTGCATCCTTCAAAGTCTGCATTTATCATCCACTGCCTCACTCTGAAGGTTGACCCAGTTCATGGGCTCACAAAACCCTGCACCACATCCCATAATGCATTGCGGGCCGACCATTACCTGCTCGTAATGGTGGACAAAGCGAGAGATGGGAGTACGGTTTTAAATAAAAATCTGTGGGTATAAATATTAAAAGTTTCAAGCAGTTGTGTTTTTAAAGCTTTTATCATGTTTTTATTATCTTGTCAGAAATAAAATGAGCTGGTGTAGAGAAATAAATAAACACCTACACCGGTCCCTTAGTTCGTCAAATATTGGGCCTCATGCAAGAACATGTTCGTATTCTTATCCTAAATTTCTCTTACTTTAGTTCGTAAAAAGGGTTCGTACGAACATGTCACGTCAGATTCAACAAACTCTTCTATCTTCAGGAAAAGTGTGTAAATGAGCTGCGTAAATTCACCTGTTCTATCCAGCTGCTCGTGCACGCGAGAGGAGATTAGCATAATTACCACCCCAAAAACACCATATAAGGCTATGTTTCCTGCCTCAGATATCAGGAAGTGTCCATTCATGAAAATGACAGCGAAAACTAAAAAGAAGAACTTTACGAGTTCAGAGATTGAAGTCCGTCTGTCAGAGATCCAGAAAAGAAAATCTGTCATTTTTAGCAACTCAGCTGTGGACTAAAAAGAGCTGCTAAAAGTATAAACAACTGTGTTAAATCATTTTCATTTATTTAGAAGCCACCGTCGCGCACCGTAACCCCCCGCGCGGTCTCAAGTGGTCTCAGTTGCGGTTCTGAAATAAGCATTTTAAAATTTTTTCTAAATAAGTCTGGCACTTTGGAGAAAATCCAGGACTTGCTGGAGGGATTATGTATCCCCTCTGGTCTGAGAACGTCTCGGAGTCCCCCAGGACGAGCTGGAAGGTGTCGCTGGGGAGAGCGGGGTCTCCTGCTGCAAGCCGGCCGGACGTGGAATTTGCATTGTTAGTCTAAATTATTACGTTTAAAATTATAACTCTAATTCAAGCAGAATAGTCTATTGTCAACATAATTATGGAGTGTGATTTATTTTCAACTCAAAATATCTTCAAACTAACGAAATATAAAGTTATTAGTGAAGAAAACCCGTCTGGATAACAGCAGACTGACTGCTGGTAAAATATACGACAGGTCTGGACCACTCGTAAATTTTGTTCGTATCTGAAAAAAATCTTAGAATACGAAAACATTGGTGAATGCCACAAATTCTCCTAAATCACTCGTACGCACAATTTAAGAACAAATCTGTGCGTACGAACGGTTCTTACATGAGGCCCAATATTGCCTTATTTTGTTGGTTTGTGACATTTATAATACTAATATATTGATATTTTGTTCATTTTGATCTATTTTTGATTCTGTTTAGCATTTCTTTATTTATTTTTCCAGTTTTTCAGCACAGGGTCTGGATAAAGCAGGACAAATGAAGGAAAACACAGTAAAACGGCTTCATTATTGTTCTGGTTTCTAAAGTAAAGTGGACACATACAAAAACGACAAGCGCTTCTGAAAAGATTTGTTTTTGTCTAAACAGAAGTATGTTAATGTTTTGTTTTTTGCTCCTAAAATAAAACAAATTTTTTGCATATTTTTTTCTAATTTTAGGAAATAACTGTTGTTTATTTAGTGTTTTTTAAATTGAGAATGAGTGACAGTGACTATCAGCAAACTTCCCATGTTACCACATCCCCAGCTTCAGTGATTTTTTTCCAGTATCCAGTTGAAAGCCTGATGATAATCATCAGCGTGGGAATCTGGAGCTAAGCGGTGCAGGAAGACCCTCCATCACTGTCTGATCCAGCGTTGGTCACATGAACAGCATCATTTAGTTGCAGCATTCTGGAAATCACACATATCAGCTGTGCCCTCTGATCTCTGGCTTTTTCCACTGAGGATGAAACATTTTTGGGCTACAGACGCTAATGGAACTTCCTTTGTGTGTGTGAGGGTTTTATTTTTCAAGAAAACCCGAGTGACGCATCTTTGTAAACAAACTTAGTCCTGGAAATGATCCAGCATCCAAAGCTACACTTGCCATGTGACCAGTGGAATACAAAAAAGACTTTAGTAAAATAAACCACGCAGTCTGCTGCATTAAAGGACACTTTATTTAATGAGTTTTCTCTCTTGATAAGTGTGAGGTCAGTAAATGTAAAACATGTTTCCCTCAGTTTAATGTGTCCCACAGACCATAGGGTATTAATCAGAGAAGCAACCAAGAGCCGAGTTATCTAAGAAAGAAAGAAAAAGTAAATAAGCTTCGCCAAAAAGCCATGTTTTTTCTAGAGTCATCAGAAATTATACCAGACTGTTGTTTTCTATAGAATGATATAACTGCAGCAAAGCAGGAGACTGAAAGTAAACATAAACAAGTTGACTGAAAAATATCCAGGTGGTAAACTCTAGTTTTCTCACTTAGATGATAAATGTTTCTGTGAAAGTGTTTTGATTGTATTAAATTGCTGTTTGTTCTTTTATGTTTCTAACAAACATGTTATTTGTGGTATATGTTCTGTTTACAGCTTTGCACATTTTTCATAAGGCAAAAAAATCTAATGCAACGTTTGATGTAGTTACAATGTTTAGTCATAGGGAGGCAATGTTGTGCCAATCAAACCCAGGATTTCCTAAAATTTAGACAAAATTCCTCTTGGTACTTCCTGTTTTGAGCTTGAACTGGAAATCTGTGAGGGAAAACATTTATTCTGAGAAAAGGTAAATAACCACATAACTTGTTCAAATATGTTTGCATAAAAACATTTTTGTGGTAATCACTCTGTATTTTAATAAGATTGTGTTTTTCTGAACTGGATTGTGTAGAAGGCCTGTGCTTTGTGTGGCCAACTGTTCCCTGGTGTGCAGCATGACGTTCAGCTAAGCTGTGATGTTAACATTTCTACTTGTTTTGCCAGTCAGGGCTAATTTTTGTGTCTTTGTGTGTGTTGTGTGCACAGCTAGAGCCTACTACCTTATTATTAT
>NW_013952780.1:258558-265420 GCF_001266775.1 Austrofundulus limnaeus
GATCTATTCAGTCTAATTCTATGCTGAACCCAGTGAGTGATGACATGCACTATCAACACGCCGCACAGCGGCTCACGTTGTTTTAAAAATGGAACGAGCAAAAGGATCAGACATCTGGAACTTTTATACTCTACCTCAGCCAACATACAGCTGATAATTAACCATCTGAAGCCATGGTATGAAATAGAAAGTCAAATATATTTGTCGGAGACAACAATACCTGAATTACATGGTAAAGTGTGCAAACACATATTAGAGGAGATAAAAGATGTGATGAGTTTTACATCACATAGCAACAGTCTACGTACAAGGTAGTCAAGCTACAGTTTTTCTCAGTTTCAGTTCTATTATTTATTCATTGAAAGTTATACTGCTAATTGAACTGACTGAACAAGGTAAAGTTGTATTATTTTCATTAAGCTTGTGAAGCTATTTGTTTATGTAAGACTGCTGTAGGTTACTGGTGATCAAATAAATTTGTTGTTCAGTACATTAATGTCTATGTGTTTAAAAAATTAGGAAAGAAATGTTTAAAGGGGCAATATTATGTAAAATCAACTTTTTTTGAGTTTTATATCATGTTATAATTTTATACTCTCATAAAAAACATGCCCAAAGCCTTGCTTAAATTCATTCATGCATGTTTGAGAAATCCTGCAGAGTTTTTAGGAAGCCATGCAGAGGAGCAAAACGACAGGTGGGGACCAGAAACATTTTGTGGTAACAGAAATACCCCTGGGATGTGTCTTTAAGCCGATCTTCCTCTTGGCAGAGCACACCCCCTCCCTCCCCACACACCCCGCCCATGACTCCTGCAGGCTCTCGCGTCAAAGTGAAAGTGAAACCTAACTGTCAGTTCTCACCCAGTGAAGCTCTTTTCAAATTAAAAATACCTTGGAAATGTATTTTCAGATGCCAAGTAAACTGCAGCATGGCAGCCCCCCCACCCGCACCGAAATGGGCAAAACGGAAGTGGATGGAGGTTCTAAAGAGACAGAGGCCAATGTCAAGGTGTTTAGAAGAGGAAGTGATGAGAAGATAAATTTATTTCCTATTTAAACATAAAAACAGCTTTTTAATAACAGCTAAATGTGACATAGATACTTTATTATGGTATAGTATTTAAATRTATGTCTGAGAAACACATTATATTGGCCCTTTAAGTGAACTGTGGGCTGTTTTTTGATACGGCATTGATATGAGATCAGTATCAACCAATACTAAACCTCAGATATCTGTATATGAAGAGGAAAAAAGTGGATCGGTGCATCCCTGCTACCCTCGCACAGCGCTCTACTGCAGTCACACATACTGCGATAATATATTTAAACAAATTTATCATCGTAAAGTTTCTTTAAACGATGCAGATGCAGTGGATAAAAATACACACACGATAGATGCTGCAAGCTAAGCTATAAAACATAAAACACCAGTAAAAACACAAACCTTTTGAACTATTCCACTGAGTCTGCCAAAGACCTCAACCCTCCAGCTAACCTTTCAACTGAACTTTCCTGTGTTTCCTGAAGTCATTTGTGTCAAAATTTGCTGTAGGGACGTATTTTTCTGCTATGGTATTAACACTGACTGTCAGTATAATCGATGCTGATTGTCTGATCATTTGAGAGCGTGGAGGATAATGAATGTAATAATATGTGTGATGTCAAGAGTGGAGATTGCCATTATAGATTTGGCCAAAGACTTTTGCTGAAGTCTTTTGTTGTTTGAGAAACAGAAGAAGAAGGAAATGTGAGAGGTTTTTTTGTATTGTTTTATTTTATAGTTTTGTTTTGTCTCTTATGAACATTTTCTAGTAATTAACCTCAAAGAACTAAAATTAACAAAGCATCCATTCATCTATTTATTTTAATACATTTTTAATGCAGGGCTGCAGAGCTGGTGGATATATCCATTTACACTGTACTGCCAAAAGTATTTGTTCACCCATCCAAATGACTGCACCAGAGCACAAAGCAAGGTTCATAAAGACATGGATGTCACAGTCTGGTGTGGATGGACTTGACTGGTCTGCACAGAGTCATGACCTCAACCTGATAGAACATCTTTGAGATGAATTAGAGCAGAGACTGAGAAACAGGCCTTCTGTCCAACATCAGTATGTGACCTCACAAACATGCTTCTATCTGGACAGGTCTTCAGTCTATCACAGGGACACAGAAACAATTGTTCACATCTAGTAAAAATTTAGAGCACATTTTGTCCGGCCCGCCAATTTACTGAAAGGGATCCATGATTAGTTGTAACATTAGACTTTATTTGATAAATATATATTTTAACTGTAAAATAAAGACTAAAAATACTGTAACATGTTTAGTTTTGTAAATTTAAACACGGACTGAGCCATTTTATTTACACGCAAAGCATTCTGGGTAAATGATGACGTGGATAGGTCCTCGGTGTGAGCGAGCTATATCCACCCTGAAGGTTAATCTTGGACAATATCTGATGATCGACTCTTTTAAATGAAACCAGAGAGCGTTGACAGAGAGGAGAAGGTAGAAATGACTCAGCCTGGAACTGAAAATAAGGATGGAGGACAACAGTTTAGCTTGTCAGTTTGTCGCGCTAGCGCCGAGCTAATACATATAAGGCAATACAGTGTCGGCGCTAAAGCTAACAGGCTAAGGTGGGGTTCTTCCTTCATGAAGCAGCTCTGCTGTCCTCCATCCACATTTTCTGCCTCCTAAGTAATTTCTTTAAATAGCCCTGTATTATTGTCTCAAAATCAGCTGTTTTAAACCCAGCATTGACCATAAACTGCATCTCCCATAATGCATGTTGATTAATTTACCTGCGAAATGACAACATCCAACCACTAGGTGTTTCTACACGGGATTCAAAAGTAGCCAGTGGCTGGTGCAATTTGTCATCTAAAATCTATTTACATGCATTTTTTCAGGCTACTTAATCCAGCTGTACTGGGAAGTGGGATATTYCAACTTACATATTGTAAATTTAAACTGAATTCCCTGTGGGCAGTGATGGGCACAGTTCCCCTAAAGCACTAAAGCACTAATAGGGGAACAAATTTCCTGATTTGTGCTTTAGGGCTTTTGCTGATTTTGAAATTTATTAGTGGATTAGCACTTGCTAAATTTAGAAGCACTAACTGAGGTCTATAAWTGTTGTTTATCAACATTAATGTTAACAGCTGAGGGTGAAAACGGTCACACATTTTGTTCACATGTGTGTCACTGATCCACTAGATGACAATATMTTGACAACATATGAACTCAAATGCAGCTGTGGGATGTCAATGATAAGTCTTTACAGAGCAACATGTGACTCATGTTGTGTGTTGAAGAATGTTCATGGGTTGACTGGGTTATTTTAGTGCTTTAGAATTAGCTTTTGCTAAAATTTTCAGTGCATTAGTGCTTTAGAATTAGGGGACCTAAATATGTGATTTAGTGTTTTAGGGCTAGTGGAACTAATTTTTAGATTAGTGCTGCCCACCACTGCCTGTGGGAAAATGGGAGAGTTCAAAATTCAAGATGGCAGCTACTGACCACAACTCAACAGTGAGAAACTCTTACTTTTAACAGTATTTCTGTTTTATTTATTTCACATTTWGTCACTTGTACATGTACWTTTCAGTGTTTATAATAGGATGTGTTAAAACAYTGTTTCTATGAAGGAAATACCACAAGGAGCTCAGTTGTTTGTTAGCGGTGCTCAGTCGTAGCCAAGGAATGTGACGTTTCATGTTTAGTCTAAGTTAAACTTGAAACATCAAAGTTTATTACAACTGGCCCTTTGAGGACCACCATAACACTCATRTGGCCTTCAGTYTGTAAACCTCACATGCATGTATCCTGAGAAAACCCACATATGCATAGGGAGAAAGTCCTCCACTGGCTTTTTTCTTTGTGACCATTCTGTAAATTTAAAATCCAAGTAAATTTAAAGWTGTCAGGCAACAGAACAAAACAACGAGGCTGGAATACCAAATAAACTGACTGTATTGACAGATTTTACTATATCAAGTGTTTGTCCAGCAGATGGAGGCAGAGCTGCATCTCTGCTGTCGCCTTCCATCRTCATCATCACTCCTCTCATGTCCTCACATCACATTTACATTACCAGTCAGTTGTGTTTGAATCCTACAGGGTTTAGGAAGAAAACAACAACAAAAAACATGATCTAGTATTGGGAATAATGCTATGTGAAGAGATAAAACACATCTTTCAGTTCAAATTTAGGGCTGCTTTGAACCAGAGAGAACTGAGCCCAACAACATGAGATTGAAATCCTTTGTGTCACACAGAATAGGTCTGTGGGAGTSCATGCTCCAGAGGTACTGAAATAGAAGTTAAATCAAACCAGCTCCATTCACTGCAGAGTAGAAATGAGCAGAAAAAAATGCTGATTTARTTACCCTGATCAATTTTCTCATTCCACAGAACCCCCTGAATTTATTGTCTTTTTTTTTAAATACAACTTCCCCTAAAGGACCACATTATCTCCAATATTTCCAAAGCAGAGAACAGAGACAGTATTTTTAATGCTTTCATGTGCTCTCCACAGGGAACAAATGAGCAAGTGTAAGCACATTTTATCATGTACACCAGTATTTAGCTCAGATATAAAAAAATCCAATTACTTTTGCTGCATCTCTGCAGCTTCTTTAGTTTGTTTCGTACGAGGTGGTAGTTCTTCACTCGTTAGAAGAGATTTCAGTGAGCTAAGTTTAACATCTTTACTATGAGCTTATATTCTGCAGGCCTGTTTTGTTGACTTGAATCRGTGGGTGTGACTAAAGCCTAATGGGAATGGATGATGGCTTTAACAGCACCTGTCTGAAGATGATTGCTCAAATCACCATTCTCTCTTGCAATGAGAAGTGGAAATAGGGGCTGGAGTTTAGGCCACTGTGGTGCCTATCCYCTGGTCTGTGAAATAGCTCAATCTCCTCCACCGATTCTCTGATTGTTATAAATCGTTTGGAATCTCCGTATCTCTGCCAGCCCATCATCAGGGATGAAGATTCACAATCAGTCAGGGGATCAGAGAAACAGATTAACATGCAAAATACATTTGGCTTCATTTGACTCTTCAAAATTTATCATGTAAACATGATTGTTTCTTCTTCGAACCTTTGCAAAAAGCAGGTGTGTGAAGATTAGTCATTTAAAAACCACACAACCAGTTGTAAAATTAATTATATGGCACTGTGTAGCTTTCAGCTAAAGGATAGTGACAGTATGCTCTCAATGGTATGGAGCCCGCAAGGGGACATGGGGGGATTTTTTTTCTTTTGCGTTCCCACGCAAAACCTTTGCATTCCCTCGCAATACTCTTGCGTTACCTCACAATACTTTTGCATTACCTCGCAATACTTTTGCATTACCTCGCAATATTTTGCGTTACCTCGCAATACCTTTGCGTTACCTCACAATACCTTTGCATTCCCTCGCAATACTTTTGCCTTACCTCGCAATAGTTTGCGTTCCCTCGCAATACCTTTGCGTTACCTCACAATACCTTTGCGTTACCTCACAATACCTTTGCATTCCCTCGCAATACTTTTGCCTTACCTCGCAAGACCTTTGCATTCCCTCGCAATACTTTTGCGTTACCTCGCAATGCCTTTGCGTTCCCTCGCAATACCTTTGCATTCCCTCGCAATACTTTTGCGTTACCTCGCAATACCTTTGCATTCCCTCGCAATACCTTTGCATTCCCTCGCAATACTTTTGCGTTACCTCGCAATACCTTTGCAATCCTTCGCAATACTTTTGCGTTACGTCGCAATGCTTTTGCGTTACCTCGCAATGCTTTTGTGTTACCTCACAATATTCCCCCACAAAAGTTTGATTTGTATAAGAACTGAATTAAATCAGACTTTTATTTTGAAATATCTGGTTACCAAAACCAGATGTCTCGCCACAAGTTTGTGAACTTTGAATATTGATGTTGTGTGGCTGCACTGTGTTAAAATATCGGCATATGACATAGTTCCATGCGTGGTTGTGTGATATATTCATTCTAAAGATGAATTAAAGCAGTAGGCTAACTCGCTAATAGTAAACATGTGAGTTTGCTGATAAAGCGGCAGCACAACAGTGACATGACTTTTGCTAGGGAACACAAAAGGTATTGCAAGGTAACGCAATACTTTTGCGTGGGAACGCAAAAAGAAAAAAAATTCCCCCATGTCCCCTCGCGGGCTCCATACAATGGTACTGGAAGATTCTGATGTTCAAAACATACAATGTGCATTGTTTCAGCCAATGTCRTTTTTCAGTTTATCGTATCGGTTCATTGTCAGTAAAGAGGAGAGACAAACCAACACAGCTGGGGTAAACAGCACAATGTACAGAAGGGAGGRAAGACAGGACACAGGTGAGTTAAGAAGGGGATGATGGAGAACACTTGGGAAGACTCGTGAGGATCAGGTGTATGTGCACGGAAGGAGCTAGGAAAGAACATATAGGGGCTGGCATACACTGAGGAGAACACAGATAAATAAAGCAAAAGCAGAAAAAAAGAAAACCCTACAGGCCTCTTGGTTGTTTCTCTGCCTTCTTTAATTTCTCCCTAAGTTCTGGAGGATGACCCGTGGCRGGTTTGTTGACTAATCAGAAAAGGTGGAAATTTACTGAATTTATTTAACACTTAATCCTTTTTCACATTTAAATCCTTCAGTTGGGGTCTGATTTAAGGAGAACTGCAATGAGTTGGTCTGAATTCCTCCTTATTGTAACTCCACAAGCCCCGCCCCTTTTCTGAAGTGCGTCTTGGATCATCTCTTTAACCCTGTAAACCCCCCAAAAATTGAAAAAAAAAGCAACATTTTTTTCACCTCATATATTTTGTTGAAAAAGCCTCTGTAGCAAAT
>NW_013952780.1:266608-270738 GCF_001266775.1 Austrofundulus limnaeus
TCCTTTTTTTCTGCTCTGTTGTCAACATGTACAGTAATGAGAAATCCAGGCTCTTGACTGTTTAGCGTTAGCTGTTAGCTTCACCAGATGATCACACGGTCTTGTGGTCTCTGCGCACTCCAGCTGTTCTATAGGACCTCCTTGGTTTTTACAGAAGTATTGCAWCATTGGGCCTGGATGGGAGCAGAATGTGAGGATTTGTTGCTGAAGCAAATATACAGAACAACTAAGAGTTGATTTGCACTGTGGAGTGCTTACAAAGCTCCATTAATTATATTTACTGTTATAATCAAATAGCACTCATAATATTTTGAATCTAAATTTATTGGGCACGAAAAATAACCTGGATGAAAACTTTGATGCGGACCCAGGACACGCTGGATCCCAGGTTAGTGGGAGACAGTGGCAATRACCATGTGTTCATGTACAGTAATAAAACAAAAAGCAGTTGTGTATGTATTTTTACAGATAAAAATACAGCCAATGTTTAAATACTKCTACTGGAAGGGCTTCAAAAATCACAACAATCAATTTTGTTTTCATTCATAATGACTCAATTTTTTTCTAACAGATTTAAACAAACATTTAGAAACTGTAAATAATCAAATATACACTGTAAACGATTTATCGTTAAATTTACTGTGTATTTCTGGTAATAATAAGTAAATGATTGACAATATGTGATCATCTGAGAAGTGAGATGTGCTCCTATTGTGCAAGCTGCATCTGCCATTTTCACTACCATTCTTACCAAATGTTGCAAAACCACAACAAAGACACAACAAGCTAAACATCTAAGTTGGTTCATGCATTCAACAATAACTGAGTAATTACACGTTTTAGACATTCTAACAATTACGAATAAAATAATGCAGGGATTTTACTTACTTGATGAGAAATTGACTTTAGTAAAAGAGGGAGATGTGCATCCAGAAAAGTTTGTAGTTTTCTGACTTCATGGCCTGTTATATATTTACCATCTAATGACATGACAAGACTAAACAATTAGATCTAATCACTATGGAAATATGGTCTTACAAGAAAAAAGAAGCATTTGCAGGTTTGTTTTTGGTTCAGCTAAAAGTGATGTTGTAATTTTGCAACCTTACAGGGTTAAGTCCAAATAAGGTGCCCCCTAGTTTAAAGGGTGTACGACTGTATAGCTGCGCAGAAACATTTTATTTTATAAATTAATAAAAAGATGTCAACAACAAAAGACTTGTCCATCCAGCCTTGGAGCCAGAGTCTGACCCAGAACCAGAGTCTGACCCAGAACAGAGGAGAATGAAGACCACTAATATGTAGTAGGTAAGTCCAGACCTTATTTGGCAGTTCTGTCACAATTGCATTTATATTTCAGAAAACATTGTGGAAAATAGAACAAATAAGAACAAATAAAACTGAAAAAGTTGTAAAATCGGTYCTGAACAGAATATAAAGATATCTTTTTAGCATCAGGAGAGACTAAATTCAACTTTTCTGCCTCCTAGAGACTCCAAGTGCATAACAAAATGTAYTTAACRACWAAAAATTTAGATTTTGCAGGACATGTCCCCTTTAACTGGTGGATCTTATAAAACTAATTATGTGGCTTTTGTATGAAGCTAAATTGGGGTCATAAAGTTTGTTAAAAAATTGAAATGGAAAGAAAAACAGAAAAAACTAATTTTGAAACCAAAAAAATCTTTGAAACTTAAAAAAAAACATTTTTCAAAAAAATACTGTATATTGTTTGAATATTTGATAAAACGGTCTGCCATACATGTTTATTGTATGATACAACGGCCTGCCATACATCATTAATTATGAGACACAAAGGCCTCCATAACTCGTTAAAGATAGGATACAAAAACATGCCCTACATCATTAATTTTATGACACAATGGTCTGACATATGTTTTACTGTGATACAATGGCCTATCATACCTTGTTAATTAAATGATACAACAACCTGCCACATTTTAAAATTACATTACACAACAACTTATGATGATATGTATGCATGGTATGATACAATGACACGATATATAAATTTTACAATACTAGTAGTTCTTAACACTTATCAGTTTCAAATCTTTTTATTTCAGTTTCAGAAAGTTTTTTTCTTTTTCATTTTAAGAAACATTTTTAACAAAGTTTGTGGCTCGAATATATGTAGCTCCATACTTATGAATGTAAAGAACGGGGATTTTCAGGAAAGAAGGTGGATATGTCAGCATCGCATTTCAGTTTTATATTTTTTATTATAATTTTAAACAGGTTAATTTTTTTCATTAAAATAAATTTTTCTGTATTTTGTGTAGATTTCTTATATTTAAAACCTTTAGGTTGTCAGGAAATAAAACAAAATTGGGGGGGGGGGGTGGTTGCAGATACTTTTATAACCCAGTGAAACARAAACACAGACAAATATTTATCATCAAGCAGTAACGTTGTCAGCTGTTTATAGACATATAGACAATAGGTAGATTAGGAGTTGAGTGCTTGTTGTTGTTCTTTCTCCTCCAGTGTTTCTGTTCTCAGTTTAGGCCACACTCCATCTGTCGATGATGCTTGTAAARAGCCACTCTGAAGAAATTCCAGCCATTTTCTGGACATGTTAAAGGGAATTACAGTTAGACGCAGCGGGCAAGAAAAGAGGAAAATACATCTCTGATTTGTTCAGTTTTGGGGGAATTCATCAGAGCACTTAAGCTAAAAGGGTAATTTCATAAATGGAGACGAAAACCACTGAAGTGATTTGTCTTTTTTCAAAGAGATTTTGATGGTCCTCTCAGTAAGCGGGAGCTTTTTGGAGAAATGTGCTCCTAAAGGACTATTAGCTATGACAAAGAAGTCTTTTTCGACTGGGGATGCTAACAATATGACTCATTTTATCATCTTTAGGCTGCAAGAATGAACGAATTTATGTTTTAAATGCAGCRCTAAAAAGAATAAAAAGGATTATAAATCTTAATGTTTTCAGGAAAGTAATGCGAGTTTGTAAAGAAAACCATTCTGAGTATAAAGACATTTTATCTTTTCTTGCTCAGAAAGCCAGAGGGAACCGTCAAGGATCAGCTAGGATTTTGAAACTAAGAGGTCTGAATGTTTTTAGCATACCAATGGACTGTTTTAATTAGATCCTCTGCTTTCAATATCAGACCTTTCCTTTTGTCTCAGGCTGTCAGTCAGGAGCACTGAAGGGATTTTAAACCACAGTAATTCATGTGACACGAGGGCTCGTGTTCCTGTCATTTTCTCTTCATGACGTCGTTAAAAAAGTTTCTGTGCTTCGTGCAGACAGAGAGCTGCCACGTTACGAGTCTCCTTCCACCCATATGATAGCACCCCCTTTTTTAGAAGCTTCAGAGTTTGATCATCACAAAATATTCTATCATTGCTGGGGTTCATTAACCATCTGCCACAGCGGCAATAAAACACAGATATTGTTCACCCTTTAAACTAACTCATCCAGGCCTCCGTTGCCAAATTAGCATATGGTAATGGTGAATGTAGAGGCCTGAACCAATTGTGAGACAGTTAATTGAAATGCAGTGTAAAATGTTTCTGAGGCTGCGGGGAGATGAGAACTGTCAGGTTTTTTCCTGTCAGTAATGGCAGATAACTCTGTGAACTCACTGGAGCGTCTGCTGACTGCGGAGCTACGAGCAGGAGTTGCGTGAACTGCGCAGAGCTTAAAGCCTGACCGTAATCCCTCCACGTCGGAGCTTACTTTACCCCGGAGAGCTCTTACGGCTTATCAGGACAGAAATGAAGACTTAGGCTGCACTGATCGTGTTTAATTAAGAACCCCTGCTGAATACCTTGTGTGGCTCGAACGTCTCCCTCACAGAGGAGAACATGCCAGCAGAGAGCCGGGTCACTCTGGAAACACCTCTGACTGTGACACACAGAGAGGAGACGACTCCTGAGGAGATGATGTGCAGGTTAATTATTACAATCAGTCCTAGTCCTTTAAAGATGCTGATCGCAACGTCATCAAAACCTCCATGAAGTGAGAAAGATCAGCATCGACTTTATTGACATCGATACTTAAAGAGTAACTTACCCCAAAATTAACTTGGTTTAGCTGTTAAACTGTCTAGAATGTGTCTAAAATGTTATATAGTACTGTCTCTGTGCTAATT